>NC_067441.1:7530760-7790030 GCF_009764475.1 Pristis pectinata
TTCCCTCCCCAACTCTCTGTCCAATTCCTTACCCAACTCTCTCCCAAATTCCATCTTCAAATTCTCTCCCCAACTCTCTCTCCAATTCCCTCCCCAACTCTCCCTTGAATTACTTCTGGAGTTCTCTCCCTAACACTCTCAGCTCTCCTCTCCCTGCCACTTCCCCCAGCTGACATAGAGTGGATCTCCAAGCCCACGCTCTCCGGCTCCAGGGCCAGTTCCTTACACCCGGAGGTTTTCCCATTCTCCTACCTGCGCCTGGGCTCGGTTCTGATCCAGCCTCATCAGGCAGGTGAAGTTTTCCCGAGGGATGGAAGGCGCGGAGATCATGGAGACCAAGCAGTTAGTGTTGGCCAAGTCGCCCACCACCAGGACCTGCAGGCCAGAGAACGACCGAGGGTGAGAGGACAGAGGCGACAGAGGCCATTCAGCCCATCGAGTCTATGCCAGCCCATGGAGAAACACCATTCCCCCCACTAATTTCCCCTGTAACTTATTCCCCCCACATCCCCATCAACTCCCCACAGATTCTACCCCTCACCCACACACTGGGGCCAATTAACCCACCGACCCCGCACGTCGTTGGGATGTGGGAGGGAACCGGAGCACCCGGGGGGAATCCCACTGGGTCACAGGCAGAAGGTGCAAACTCCACACACACACACACACACACACACACACACACACACACACACACACACACACACACACACACACACACACACACACACACACACACACAACACCAGAGGTCAGGATCGAACCCAGGTCTCTGAGTCTGTGAGGCAGCGGCCCTACCCGCTGGGCCACTGCACCACCTGGGTTAATCCATACTGTTCATACAAACCTACTCTATCGCCCCGATCCAAACCCATGCACTCAAATCGCCAACGCACATAAGCCTATAGGCCAAATGTGCATGGGCACAGTGGTGTGTGTGTGTGTGTGTGTGTGTGTGTGTGTGTGTGTGTGTGTGTGTGTGTGTGTGTGTGTGTGTGTGTGTGTGTGTGTGTGTGTGTGTGTGTGTGGAGTTTGCACGTTCTCCCTGTGACCGCGTGTTTCCCCCCGGGTGCTCCAGTTTCCTCTCACATCCCAACGACGTGCGGGGTCGGTGGGTTAATTGGCCCCCTAGTGTGTGGGTGAGGGGTAGAATCTGGGGGGAGTCGATGGGGATGTGGGGAGAATGAAACGGGATTAACGTAGGAATAGTGTAAATATGTGATTGATAGTCAGCACAGACTTGGTGGGCCAAATGGCCTGATTCTGTACTGTATAACTCTATCACAGGCCTTCATGAGTCAGGGCACTGAGTAGAGAAGTTGAGACGTTATGTTGAAGTTGTACACGACATTGGTGAGGCTGCATTTGGAATATTGTGTTCAGTTCTGGTCGCCCTGCTGTAGGAAAGATGCCTTTAAGCTGGAAAGAGTGCAGAGGAGATTTACGAGGACATTGCTGGGACTCGAGGGACTGCTACGGAGAGAGGTTGAGCAAGTTGGGACTGTTTCCACTGGAGCGTGGGAGACTGAGGGGTGAGCTTATAGAGGTGTATAACATCATGAGGGGCATAGATAGGGTGGATGCGCACAGTCTTTTCCCCAGGGTTGGGGAATCAAGAACTAGAGGGCACAGGTTTAAGGTGAGAGGTGAGAGATTTACTAGGAACCTGAGGGGCTACTTTTTCACCCAGAGGGTGGTGAGTATATGGAACGAGCTGCCAGAGGAAGTGGTTGAGGCAGGTACATTAACAACATTTAAAAGGTACATGGATAAGAAAGGTTCAGAGGGATATGTGCCAAACGCGGGCAAATGGGACTGGCTTCGATAGGAGTCTTGGTCAGCTTGGACCAGTAGGGCCGAAGGGCCTGCTTCCGTGCTGTATGACTCTGTGACTCTCTGACAGCGTAAATTGCCCCTGGTGTAAGTGGCTGGTGTCAGTGGAGTGTTAATGAGCATGTATGAAAGGAAAGTAACTGGGAACTGAATACATTGTAGGGCTATATGAAATAACATTCCTTTCCAACCCAAACTCATCAATCTATAAGCTCTCTACAGTCCTGGAATTAAAGTAGCTTGCTCAAATATAGAACCAAATAACTTATCTGCAATTTAGATAATTATAGCATCCCCATTCATTACAAAACTACCATCCCACACTGATGCAGGAACCAGCTGTGGAGATATTTATAGACTTGCCTTTACTTCAATAAACCAATATATATTAGTTTGAACTTGTAACTTAGAGACATTCTTATATTGGTATTGGTATTGGTTTACTATTGTCACTTGTACAGTGAAAAACTTGTCTTGCATACCGATCGTACAGGTCAATTACATTAACAAGGCTCCATTGGACATACCCAGGAGTCCACACAGGGACAAGCAGAGTATGCTGGAGGGGTTTTAAACGACTGTCAGTGTCGGGGGTGTAGGTCTCGTTCTCTCCCTGTTCGGCTCCAAGCGAGGCGGTTGGAGGTTTCGACGAGCTTATAACCGGGAGAGATATGCTCGAAGAGGAGCTTCACTGTTGGAATGTTGCCAGGACTCGAGGGGCTGAGTTATAGGGAGAGAGGTTGGGCAGGCTAGGACTTTATTCTGTGGAGTCTAGGAGGCTTGAGGGGTGACCTTATAGAGGTGTATAAAATCACGAGGGGCACAGATAGGGTGAATGTGCACAGTCTTGTTCCCAGGGAACGGGAATCTGAAAATAGAGGGCATGGGTTTAAGGTGAGAAGGTAGAGATTTAAAAGAGACCCAAGGGGCAAATTCTTCACACAGACGTGGTCTGTATATGGAACGAGCTGCCAGAGGAAGTGGTTGAGGCAGGTACATTAACAACATTTAAAAGGCACTTGGGACAGGGATAGGAAAGGTTTAGAGGGACGTGGGCCAAACGTGGGCAAATGGGACTAGGTTAGACGGGCATCTTGGTCTGTATGGACCAGTTGGGCTGAAGGGCCTGTTTCCGTGCTGTGTGGGAGTTGGAATTGGTTTATTACTGTCACGTGTACCGAGGTCCAGTGAAAAACTTTGTTTTGCATGCCATCCATACAGATCATTTCACCACATCAGTGCATTGAGGTAGTACAAGGGAAAACAATAACAGAACGCAGAATAAGGTGTTACAGTTACAGAGAAAGCGCAGTGCAAGCAGACAATAAGGTGCAAGGGCCACAGCGAGGTAGGTTGTAAGGTCAAGGGCTCATCTTTAACGTACAAGAGGTCCGTTCAAGAGTCTTATAACAGTGGGACAGGAGCTGCCTGGTGGTGCATGTTTTCAAGTTTTAGTACCATGGGCAGGCATGGTAGTGCAGTGTTCCTCCGGGTGATCTGGTTTCCTCCCACATTCTAAAGACGTGCAGGTTAGGAAGTTGTGGGCGTGCTATGTTAGCGCCGGAAGCGTGGCGACACTTGCGGGCTGCCCCCAGAACACGCTACGCAAAAGATGCATTTCACTGTGTGTTTCGATGTACATGTGACTAATAAAGAAATCTTATCTCTTATCTTCTGCTCGATGGGAGGGGGGGAGAAGAGAGAATGTCCGGGGTGGGAGGGGCCCTTGATTACGTCGGCTGCTTTCCCGAGGCAGCAGGAAATGTAGACGGAGTCAGCGGAGGGGAGGCTGGTTTCTGTGATGCGCTGGGCTGTGTCCTCAACCCTCTGCGGTTCCTTGCGGTCCCGGGCGGAACAGTTGCCGTCCCAAGCCGCGATGCATCCAGATTACTCTACAATTCTAAGTGTCATCTTTCAGAAGCCCCCAACTTCACCCTTGTCCCACGCCCCAGGGTCGATGCAGCAGTGAATTTGGAGGCTCAGCTCCCTCACCCTCTTCAGTGCTTGGGGAATCTTGCTGTGCGCAGTCCCGCCTGCTTCCCCCTGCCAGGGGCATCACAGTCCGAGCTGCTGCCTGCCCTATGGGGCTTCCAGTGCAGCGGGATCGAGGGTTGGTACAGCTCAGTGCAGACGCAGAATGACACAGGCCAGTCTGATAGAATTACGGTACAGGTCCCCGGGGGGGGGGGGGGGGTGATCGAGCAGCCGAACTGCCCTTCCCCGGACTCTGTACTTTTATAGGTGCGGCCAATCGGAGCAGATTCGGAACAGGCGAGGATTGAGGGAACGTACTCGCCTCGCTCCCTGTTCCCAGGCCAGTTCCAGCGATTCACACGGCGGCTCAATGCTGCTCCCTAGGGGCAGGGAGCAGAACTGTAGCGTGCACGGTCTTCAACACACACAGACACACGCACAAATGTACACACACACGCACGACCGCAGGCACGCACAGGCGCACCAGTGCAAACGTGCGCAAGCGCACACAGGCCACACGCGCGTGCGAGAGCGCAATCACACACAAACATGCCCACACACACTCGCGTGTGCACATGCCACACATGAAGAACGTGAGCACGCGCTGTGCGCACACATTCAGGATCGCGCACGCACACGAGCTCACGCACGCACGTGCACAAGCACATGAGCGGACATACAAACATGTACAAACATGCATGCATTCACACCACATGCAGGCAAAATCAAAGACCCCACCCACCCGGGACATTCTCTCTTCTCCCCTCTTCCATCAGGTAGAAGATACAGGATCCTGAGGGCACGTACCACCAGGCTTAAGGACAGCTTCTACCCCACTGTGATAAGACTAATGAATGGTTCCCTTATACGATGAGACGGACTCTGACTTCACGATACTGCACTTTCTCTGTAGCTGTGACACTCTGTACTGTTATTGTTTTTACCTGTACTACCTCAATGCACTCTGTACTAACCCAATGTAACTGCACTGTGTAATGAATTGACCTGTACAAGCAGTTTGCAAGACAAGTTTTTCACTGTACCTCGGTACAAGTGACAATAATAAACCAATACCAATACATGCAAATATGCACACGCATTCACACACATGTACAGAGACACACACACAAATTCATGCAGGCAATGGTACACATGCGGGCACACACACCACACGCATGTATGTTTTTAGATTGTACAGCACAAACCCACAGGACATTTGCCCACTCTGTTCCATCCCTGTATGCTGCCCCACCACAGCCTCCTCTCTCCGTCTCCCCCATGTGTTTATCCAGCTTCCCCTTGAACCAATGCCCCCCCCCCCGCTCTCCCCCCCTCCCTGTGTGGGCAGAATTCCACATTCCTCCCACTTGTTGGGGAAGGGATTTTTCTCCCTGTTGGATCTGTCCAAGCCTCTCTTACACTGATGGCCACTGGGTTGTGTTGACCCCAGTCGCTATGGAGATGAGGACCCCACGTTCTCCCGCTGGATACAGCGAGTGATTTCCGAACCCTGCGATCCTTCACGTTCAGGCTGAGACGGAGCCCAGTGACTCCACTCCTCACTAACACCTTTCCTTAAGTACGAAGATCGATACCCGACACAAGTGAACCTCAGTGACGCACCGGGTAGAAGCGCTGCCTCATGGCTCCAGAGACCTAGGTTCAATCCCACCCTCCGGCACTTTGTGTGTGTGTGTGTGTGTGTGTGTGTGTGTATGTGTGTGTGAGAGTGTGTGTGTGTGGAGTTTGCACGTTCTCCCCGTGACCGCGTGGGTTCCCCCCACCCCGAGTGCTCCTGTTCTCTCCCACATCCCAACGACGTGCGGGGTCGCTGGGTTAATTGCCCCCCAGTGTGTGGGAGGGGGGGTAGGATCTGGGAGGAGTTGGTGGGAATGTAGGGGAGAATAAAATGGGATCGGTGTAAATGGGTGTCTGATGGTCGGCAGCGACCTGACGGGCTGAAGGGTCTGTTTCCGTGACTCCATGAAACTCACCCCACTCACGAGACGGGACTGGCTTCCTCTGAAAGGAGTAACGGTGTTACGGATATGGGCGGAGAGGTGGCAGATGGAGTTTAATCCGGCCAAACGTGAGGTGTTGCACTTTGGTCAAACGTAAAGGGACAGTACAGTGTTAACGGCAGGACCCTTAACAGCATTGATTTACAGAGGGATCTAGGGGTTCAAGTCCATAGCTCCCTGAAATGGCCGCACAGGTTGATAGGGTGGTAAAGAAGGCGTACAGCACGCTTGCCTTTACTAGCCAAGGAATTGAGTTCAGGAAGTTATGTTGCAGCTTAATAAAACTCTGGTTAGACCACATCTGGAGTACCGTATTCAATTCTGGTCACCCCATGACAGGAAGGATGTGGAGGCTTTGGAGAGGGTGCAGAAGAGGTTCACCAGGATGCTGCCAGGATTAGAGAGCAGGAGCTATAAGGAGAGGTTGGACAAACTTGTTTTTTTTTTCCTCTGGAGCGTCGGAGGCTGAGGGGAGACCTGATAGAAGTTTATAAGATTATGAGAGGCACAGATAGAGTAGACAGCCCGTATCTTTGTCCCAAGGGTCCAAACGTCTAATACTAGAGGGCGTGCATTTAAGGTGAGAATGGGAAAGTTCAAAGGAGATGTGCAGGGAAAGTTCTTTTACCCAGAGAGCGGTGGGTGCCTGGAATGCGCTGCCAGGGGTGGGGGTGGAGGCAGATACGATAGAGGGGTTTAAGAGGCTCTTAGACAGGCCCATGGATGTGCAGGGAATGGAGGGAGACGGATATTGTGCAGGAGGAAGGGATTAGTTTAGTGATATTTATAACTAGTTTGGCACAACACTGTGGGCCGAAGGGCCTGTTCCTGTGCTGTACTGTTCTGTGATCTATGAGAGAATCAGGGAAAGACAGGGGAAAAAAATTGGAGGAAGCCATCTGGCTCCTACCTTGACTGTCTTCTTGGCGTAAACATCCAAGGCGTGACCGTGCAATCTGAACTTTCGCGCGTTAGCCTTCAAGAGATCGTTCTGCTCCATCCCCTCCTGCATTGGCAGTGAATCCAGCAACACAGCAACGTCTGCCTCCCTGAAGCCCACCTCCTCCTGGTCCGTCACCACCACCCCTGTAGGAACAGGACACTCCGGTGAAAGCCCCCGCACAGTCCGGCCTCCGGTGGTCACCTCTGGCGGAACGTCTGCACGGAGTTTCCACGGTGTGATTTCCCGACCACCTCGCCTCCTCCCTTCCCCATTGGCCGCCCGAAACGCCCATCCTCAGCGCGCCCCACCTCTCCGCTGTGAACGGACCGGCTGGGAATTCAGTGCGTTTAGGACATGGACACAGGTTCGAATCCCACCATCGCATCACAGTCTGGGTCAGCAATTCCAATGGGCCAGAACGCAAGAAGCTGCAGAGAGTGGTGGACTCGGCCCAATACATCACGGGCACCTCCCTCCCCACCCATCGGGCATAGTGGCGCAGCGGGTAAACCTCCTCTCACCCGGCTCAGGAGACGCAGGTTCAACTCCGACCTCCGGTGCTGCGTGTGTGTGTGTGTGTGTGTGTGTGTGTGTGTGTGTGTGTGTGTGTGTGTGTGTGTGTGTGTGTGTGTGTGTGTGTGTGTGTGTGTGAGTGAAGTTTACACGTTCTTCCCCGGGTGCTCCAGTTCCCTCCCACATCCCAACGGCGTGTGGGGTCGGTGGATTAATTGGCCGCTGTAAATTACCCCACGTAGCGGTTAGTGTTACACTATTACAGCGCCAGCGACCCAGGTTCAATTCCCGCCGCCGTCTATAGGGAGTTTGTCCGTTCTCCCCGTGTCTGCGTGGGTTTCCTCCGGTTTTCTCCCACGTTCCAAAGATGTACGGGTTAGGAAGTTGTGGGCATGCTATGTTGGCGCCGGAAGCGTGGCGACACTTGCGGGCTGCCCCCCAGAACACTCGACGCAAAAGATGCATTTCACTGTGTGTTTCGATGTACATGTGACTAATAAAGAGATCTTATCTTATCTAGTGTGTGGGGTGGGGGGAAGGGACTGGTCTGAGAGCCGGCATAGACCTGATGGGTTGAATGGTCTTCTCGTACGTCAAGAGGTGGGACAGAGGGGTTCAGCCGGGCTGGGGTTTGGGGTTCATTCGACAGCCTAGCGGGCGTCTAGCCCGAGTCACGGGCATGTGCGTTACCTTGAAGGAGTTCGAAGGCGCAGTCCTGTAGCTCCATCGCCACCCCAGCCAACACTCCCAACATGGAGGGGCTGTCCATCAGCGCCAGGGCCACGTGCTGCAAGAGTAACAGAAGTGGTCACAGACTCTGGCAGAAAGGGTGCAAGGCACCGCAAGTCAATAAACAGAGGGAGGTGTGCAGACCTCGAGGGAGCGTGCACACCGGCCCTCCAGGGTTACAATGCAGCTTGGTAAAAAAAAACATGCAGGGGATCCTTGACTGTGTTAATACAGCATGAAGGCAAGGTGCAAAGTTTAACAGGATGCTGGAAATACTCAGCGGGTCGAGCAGCGTTTGAGAAGATTCGGCACGTTCACGAGGATTCGCTCAAACTTCTACAGGTGCGCCACACAGAGCATCCTATCCGGATGCATCACGGCTTGGTACGGCAACTGCTCTGCCCAGGACCACAAGAAACTGCAGAGAGTTGTGGACACAGCTCCCTTTAAATCTTTCCCCTCTCACCCTAAACCTGTGCCCTCTAGTTTTAGACTCCCCTACCCTGGGGAAAAGACTGAGACCGTCCACTTTATCGATGCCCCTCATAAACCTCTATAAGGTCACCCCTCAGCCTCCTTCGCTCCAGGGCAAACAGTCCCAGCCTGTCCCGTCTCTCCTTAAAACCTTTTTTTGCACTAAGGTCTTGCTTTTGCAGAGTTTTGTTTCACTATATGGTTTAGCTTTATGTGTATTTTATATTGTGTGTTGTCTGTACCTACGTGCCAATGACGCTGCTGAAAGCAAGTTGTTCACTGTACCTGAACCTCACCGCACTTGCGTACATGACAATAAACTCGACGAGAGTGGAGAGGGAGAGAGAGGGGGAGTGAGAGAGAGAGAACGAGAGAGAGAGAGAGAGAGAGAACGAGAGAGAGAGAGAGAGAGAGAGAGAGAGAGAGAGAGAGAGAGAGAGAGAGAGAGAGACTAAAGGTGGAGAGAGGGAGAGAGGTTGAGGGAGTGGAGAGAGGGGGAGAGGCTGAGGTGGATAGAGTGAGAGAGGGAGAGAGTGATAGAGACAGACAGAATGAGTGCAGAGGGGGTAGCCAGCTGAGGGAGTGGACAGTGGTGGATTGGAGAGATGGAGCAACTGTGCAAACGGAGGGAAGAGACGGACAGAAGAAGAAAGTGGAGAAAGGGGGGATGGAAGGGGGAGAGGAACAGACAGACCAAAGCAGCGGAGAGATACGGAGACGGAGAGAGTGGAGGGAGGGACGGGCGGTTGACGGAGATGGTGTGGGCTGTGTTGTACTCGCCTGCTCTTTCCCGTATACCTCTCCATTGGCTACGCTGTACAGCAGGGAGTAGGCGATCTGTCCAGCAGCTCCCGTCACCAGGACCTTCAGTGGATCAGCCTGCAACGCGACGTGTGGGAGAGAAAGTGAGCATCACAGCGAGATCACTAACATGCAGCAGGCAGAAGCTTGCCGGCATCCTCCACAAAGCTCCCACGTTCTGGTCTTTGATTATGTGGCCTCCAGGTAGATCAGTGGCAGTTAATCGACTTACCTCCTCTGTCAACAACAACACACAAAATGCTGGAGGAACACTCAGCAGGTCAGGCAGCATCTACGGAGGGAAGTGGACAGATCCGTCACCAGGATAGGAAAGAAGCTGGGAGGTGAGAGGTGGGAGAGGCAAAGGGCTGGAGGAGGAGGAATCTGGTAGGAGGGGGCAGCGGACCACGGAATAAAGGGAAGGGGGTGGGGAACCAGAGGGAGGAGATGGGCAGGTCGTGAGGGCGGGGGGCAGGGGAAGGAGAAGGGGTTTGGGGGGGGGATGCCACAGGAATGAGGGAAAACGGGGGGGGAAGGGGAAACAGAGGGGAGGGGTTTACTGGAATCGATGTTGAGGCCGTCAGGTTGGAGACTCCCAAGGCGGAATGTGAGGTGTTGCTCCTCCAGTCTTAGTCTGGCCTCGAGGTGGCAGTAGAGGGTACCCCGTCACATCCCTCATCTCCAAGCCCAGCACAACGGCAGGTCGTTCAGCCGCTCTGCTTTCTGCTGGGGCTTCTGCTCCACACCTGCCTCCCCCCAACCCCTCTCCCCTGTCGCCACTTCGGATATTGGTTTATTTGTCGTCTCGTGTACCGAGGTACAATGAGAAGCTTTTGTCCACGTGCCATCCGGACAGATCATTCCGTATGTAAGTACATCGAGGTAGCACCAAAGGAAAACAGAATACAGAATATAGTGTTACAGTTCCAGAGAAAGTGCAGCGCAGGCAGACAGATAAAGTGCAAGGGCCACAATGAGGTGGATTGGGAAATTCTTGACGTGTGAGAGGTCCGTTCAAGAGTCTTATAACAGTGGGATAGAAGCTGTCCTTGAGCCTGGTGGTACGTGCTTTCAGGCTTTTGTATCTTCTGCCCGACGGGAGAGGGGAGGAGAGAGAATGACCGGGGTGGGAGGGGTCCTCGATTATGTTAGTTGCTTTGCCGAGGCAGCGGGAAGTGTAGACAGGGTCAATGGAGAGGAGGCTAATCTGCAATGGAGGATAGGCAGATGAAGGAGGGGAGACTGGAGGCTTTCATTAGCCCTCCTCACCTGGATCCACCTATCGCTTGCCACAGAAAGAGTAGCTGGTATCTGGAATGGGCTGCCAGAAGAGGTGGTGGGGACAGGAACAGGGACAACATTTAATGAGTGGGGCAGAGAGGGATATGGAATTAATGCAGGCAAGTGGGGTCAGGATAGATAGGAGCGACGCTGTGGACCAAAGGGTCTGTTCCTATGCTGTACAGTTCTATGAGTCTGGCAGCAAGACCGTCCCACAGAGAACTCCTGTCTCAGCCACTGCAGTGGTGCATCTCAACCCCAACGTGTTGGGAGATGGAGGCAAATGCACACTCCTACCAGTCTACCAAGGCAGGAGCACCATGCAGCCAATCATACAGCAATGGGCAACTTGCAGCCAATCGTACGCCAGAGGGCAACTTGCAGCCAATCGTACAGCAGTGCGCAACTTGCAGCCAATCGTACGCCAGAGGGCAACTTGCAGCCAATCGTACACCACGGGGCAACTTGCAGCCAATCGTACGCCAGAGGGCAACTTGCAGCCAATCGTACAGCAGTGAGCAACTTGCAGCCAATCATACACCACCGGGCAACTTGCAGCCAATTGTACACCACGGGGCAACTTGCAGCCAATCGTACGCCAGAGGGCAACTTGCAGCCAATCGTACACCACGGGGCAACTTGCAGCCAATCGTACACCACAGGGCAATTTGCAGCCAATCGTACACCAGAGGGCAACTTGCAGCCAATCACAACGTTGGGGGCAATACGCAGCCAATCGAATGGAGCTGAAACCACCTGCGCCCAATCAGGAGGGGAGCCTTCCAATAAATTACGCAACGTCCAACCAATCCCGTGGCACCAGACAGAACGCAGCCAATCACACCAAAGAGGGCAGATTGTGACCAATCACAAAACAGAGCTCATCTTCTAGCCAATCATGTGTCAGGAAGCAACCGATAGCCAATCACACGTAGGTTAACGCCTTCCCCCGGCCGCCCCTATGGTGATTGACAGTCCGGGTGACCAATCAGCTGAGGAGCAGCCGGGGCCTGTGGTGCGCTCGGGAGCCTCGGAGCAGGCGGCCGATCAGCGGGCTCTTGCTTCGCCCGTGGCGCAGGGCTGAGGCCGCCACGACAGCCGCCGCCACCCAACCCCCGCCCCTCGCCCCTCCTTGCCGAGCAGGGGCCGCTGGAGGAACAACTCACCATGGCCGCGACGCCGCGGACTGACCCCGCCCCCAGACAACAGGCCCCGCCCCAGACAACAGGCCCCGCCCATCAGAAGCAAGCCCCACCCCCCTCTCTGTAATTTAAAGGGGCCGCCACCACCCAGGGCTTGCAGGAGGGAGCTGTGGATGGTTTGGTCTGGTTCACAGTCCATGTGTCCTGCAGAGGCGCAGGGTGGGGTTTTCTAGCCTAGTGTTAACCCCCATTGCCCCTGGCATTTCCCTTTGACTTTACCCCATAGTAAAGCCCAACACATCACGGGCACATCCCTCCCCACCATCGGGAGTGTCTACAGGAGCCGCTGCCTCAAGAAGGCAACATCCGCCATCAAAGATCCCCACCATCCGGGCCGTGGCGTCTTCTCGCAGCTCCCATCGGGCAGGAGGTACAGAAGCCTGAAGTCCCCACACCACCAGGTTCAGGAACAGCTGCTTCCCTTCAACCATTCGGTTCTTGAACCAACCAGCACAACCCTAATCACCACCTCAGTACAGCAACACTATGACCACTTTGATCAATTTGCACTAAAATGGACTTTTTTTTGTTCTGATTGCATTCTTTATTGTTAAAAAATTGTGTATAGTTTATGTTTTTCTTGTGAATGCTGTGTACCTGATGCTCTGTGCCTGTGATGTTGCTGCAAGTAAGTTTTTCATTGCACCCGTGCACACATGGACTTGTGCGTGTGACAATAAACTCGATTTTGACTTTGACATTGACATTCCCCATCGTTGTTTGGGAGGTGTCCAGTAATCAGACTGATGGGGCCGTCGTAATCCACTTTCCTGATGTGATCCCCAGTGGTAGGATCAGCCTTAGCAATCAATGAAAAGTCAGTTTCTATTTATACTTCAGTTGCTGGGAATCTGAAATAAAAATCAGAAAATGCTGGGAATACTCAGCAGGTCAGGCAGCATCTGTGGAGAGAGAAACGGTTAACATTTCAGGTCAAAGACCTCTCATCAGAACAGGGGACATTCTGATGAATGGTCCAGGGTGTGAAAGTTTAACTGCTTTCTCAGTCCACAGTTGCTGTCTGACCTGCAGAATTGTGCCAGCGTTTTCAACTTTTACTGCCAATCCCAATCTACCTCACTATTGTCTGCCTGCACTGCACTTTCTCTGTAACTGTAATAGTTTATTCTGCATTGTTAACTGCTTTTCCCTTGTAAGCCAGGCACGGTAGTGTAGCGGTTAGCATAACGCTATTACAGCGCCAGCAACCCGGGTTCAATTCCGGCCGCTGTCTGTAAGGAGTTTGTACGTTCTCCCCGTATCTGCGTGGGTTCCCTCCGGGTGCCCCAGTTTCCTCCCACATTCCAAAGAAGTTGTGGGCACGCTATGTTGGCGCTGGAAGCGTGGCGACACTTGCAGGCTGCCCCCCAGAACACTCTACGCAAAAGATGCATTTCACTGTGTGTTTCAATGTACATGTGACTAGTAAAGATATCTTACATCTTACTACCTTGATGTACTGATGTGATGAAATGATCTGCGTGGATGATCTGCACAAAGTTTTTCACTGTACGTCAGCAGATGTGATGATAAGAAACCAATTTACCTTAAAAAAAAACAAACTGCTGGAGGAATTCAGTAGGTTAGGCAGCATCCGTGGAGGTTTTGGGTCAAGGCCCCTGCATCAGGACATCCTGAGCTACTGAGTTCATCCAGCAGTTCGTTTGTTTGCTCCAGATTCCAGCACACAGCCTCGTGTCTCGGACTTTATAAAGCAATGGTCAGCTAACTTCTTGAAGCACTGCAGTCCATGTGGTGGGGGTACGGTATTCCTGGATAGGGAGTGCTGACCCAGCAGTGACTCACTGGCATCGTGTTTCCCACAGCATGTGGATTGTAGAGGAATCTGCACCTGTTGTAGTATAATACAGCCTGGAAGCAGGCCTTTCAGCCCATGCCGACAATGGCACCCACCAAGCTAGCCCCACATCCTTCTAAACCCCTCCTATCCATGTACTCATCCAGAGGCACAAGAGATTCTACAGATGCTGGGATCTGGAGCAACACACACACACACACACAAAATGCTGGAGGGACTCGGCAGGTCAGGCAGCGCCTACAGAGGGAAATAAACAGGCGACGTTTCGGGTCGAGACCCTTCATCAGGACTGGAGAGGAAGAGGGCAGGAGCCAGAATAAGAAGGTTGGGGGGGGGGGGGTGGGGGAAGACCACAGACTGGCAGGGGATAGGTGAGGCCTGGTGGGGGGAGATGTAAGAAGCTTGAGAGGTAATAGGGCTGAAGAAGGAATCCGGTAGGAGAGGGCAATAGACCGTGGGAAAGATTGGGAATAGATGGGCAGGTCATGAGGGCAGGGAGGGGAAAGAGAAGGGTGAGGGGGGCCACAGGAATGAGGGAAGACGGGGGGGGGGAGGTTACCAGCAGTTAGAGAAATCGATGTTGAGGCCGTCAGGTTGGAGACTCCCAAGGCGGAATATGAGGTGTTGTTCCTCCGACCTGTATCTGGCCTCAGGAGAGGCCACGTCGATATGGATGTGGAATTGAAATGGGTGGCCACCGGGGGAGATCCAGATCCTTGCTTTTGCGGCAGAGCGAGCGAGCGAAGGCGGTCGCCCAGTCTGCGGCAGGTCTCACCGACGTTGCGAAGGAGCTCGACTCACCCAAATGCCTTTTGAACATTGGTATTGTGTGGGTTCCCTCCGGGTGCTCCGGTTTCCTCCCGCATTCCAAAGACGTCCGGGTTAGGAAGTTGCGGGCGTGCTACGTTGGCGCCAGAAGCGTGGCGACACTTGGGGGCTGCCCCCAGAACACTCTGCGCAAAAGATGCATTTTACTGTGCGTTTCGATGTACATATGACTAATAAAGAAATCTTACCAATTGTCATTGCTTCAACCACCTCTGGCAGCTCATTCCATATCTACACCACCTTCTGCTTGAAGTTGCCTCAGGTCCCATTTAAATCCTTAAACCTATGCCCTCTAGTTTTTAGTTCCCTTTCTATGGGAAAAAGACAATGTGCACTCACTCTATCTGGGATCGAGATTTCTTTCTTAGTCACACGTACATCGAAACACACAGTGAAATGCATCTTTTGCGTAGTGTTCTGGGGGGCAGCCCGCAAGTGTCGCCACGCTCCCGGCGTCAATGTAGCATGCCCACAACTTCCTAACCTGCACGTCTTTGGAATGTGGGAGGAAACCCACACAGACATGGGGAGAAGGTACAAACTCCTTACGGACAACAGCCAGAGTTGAACCTGGGTCGCTGGCACTGTAAAGCGTTACGCTAACCACTATGCTACTGTGCCTCCTCGTGATTTTATACACCTCTTTAAGGTCACCCCTCAATCTCCTATGTTCCAAGGAATAAAGTCCCAGCCTATGCTCGACCCTCAATATAGTTTCGGGGAGTGGGGTGCTGTTGGAATAGCGCACCTGAATAATGACAGTGCATTTTGTGGATGGTACACATTACAGCTACAATGTACTGGATCAGCACCCAAATATTTAAGGTGGTGAATGAGAGACATCCGAATGAACGGCTTTGTCCTGGATGACTGAGAGTCGAGAGCTGTTGAAGCTGCACTCATCCGGGTGTAAGAGTACTCCATCACTCGCGCAGTGTGTTTCACAGACAGAGGGATCCCCATTGCATGACACCTAGACTCTGATCTGTCCTTGAAGCACTTACGATGGAGTCAGTCGAGATCTGACAACGGTGGTGACAGTTATGGCTCAAGACAACGAACAATCCACAGGCAGCTGCTTTCTTTGGCATGGCTTTAATTCCAAACAGCATATCACAAATAGTGCAACAAAATGGAACAGACTTAAAAAGCAAACTCCTGGCCTGCCACTTGCCTGGGAAGACCTTGTTCGATCCCTCCCCTCCACAGCCCCCAAAACTCTGGGCCTCTCCCAGAACAGTCACCGTATGATGCCTGTACTCCCACATCACTAAATACATCCAAAGTGCTCACACACTTCGACCCACAGAATACCAGGGATGGGCGCTGGGCTGGGGAAAGACGCACAAGACACAGAGACCAGTACTTGTGTGCGCCAAAGATTAACCCCTCCCTTGCCCCCAGCTCTCTCTCCATTTGCGAGGCTGCTTGGGAAGTGCGAGAGGGTCACGGTCTGGATGTCGACGCACACTGTAGCTGGACAACAACGCCAGCAATCAAGCACGGCCAATTGGGTTGGTGGGGGGGGGGGGTCGGGGGATGCTGGTTTCCTCCAGGACCCTTCACCCTCAGTCCAGAAGGTGGAGCTTCATTGGTGAAGGAGGCAAGAGTCGGACGGCATGGAAACAGGCCCTTCGGCCCACTGTGCCCGTGCTGACCAGCAACCACCCACTTACATTAATCCTACATTAACCCCATTATTTATTCTTCCCACATTCCTGTCAAATGCCCCCCCCCCCCCAGACTCTACCCCTCACCCACACCCTGGGGGGGGGGGGGCAATTTACAGTGGCCAATTAACCCACCGACCCCCGCACGTCGTTGGGAAACTGGAGTAGGGTCATGAGAGGAACTAGAGAAACAAAGGAATCTACAGGAAAAACACAACGATGCTGGAGGAACTCAGCAGGCCAGGCAGCATCCGTGGAGAAAAGCAGGCGGTCAACGTTTCGGGGTCAGGACCCTTCTAGAGACTGGAGATAGGAAAAAGGGGGCAGCCCAATATATGGGGGGGGGGGGGGGAGCAGAGCAGTGACAGGTGGACAAAAGGGGGGAGGCAGGGTGGCGATAGGTAGATGATGGGCAGGTGCGGGGGAGGAGGGGAGAGCAGATCCACCGGGGAGGGTCAAAGGTAAGGCAGAAAAAAGGGAGGGGGGTGTAGAAAGAGAGGCTAGGAAAGGGAAGAAAGGAGGCATGGTTGAGGGGTGGGTGGTGAGAGAATTCGATGTTTGTGCCATTGGGCTGCAAGGTTCCAAGGCGGAAAATGGAACTAGGCAGGGCGAGGGTGTCTGGAGGTTCCCTGATTGTCTCGAGGCCTCTGTGCTGGAGCTTCACTCCAGTGAACGACCCTCGTGCCACCCTTATTGATTTGCCCAACAGGCCAAGTGCAGAGAAGGTTCTCGGGAGCCAGTCTGTCCAACCCACCCATGCCTGTACGGGGATCACCGTACCCTGCCTGTTCGGCAGAGATTAATCCATATCCTGTCCTTCTGTCAATAAGCAATGTGCCTTCCAGCTCCAGAGATCTCTGGCGCTGTGTGTGTGTGTGTGTGTGTGTGTGTGTGTGTGTGTGTGTGTGTGTGTGAGTGTGTGAGAGAGAGTGTGTGTGCGTCTCTCTCTGCGTGCGTCCTTCTCTCTCCGTGTGTCTCCGTCTCTGTGTGTGTGTGTCTGTGTTGTGTCTTTCTCTCTCTCCATCTGTGTTTGTGTGCATGTCTGTATCTGCATGTGTCTCTCTCTCCCTCTTTCTCTCTCTGTGTGTGCATCTCTTTCTGTGTCTGCGTGCATGCGTCTGTGTGCGCGCGGAGTTTGCATGTTCTCCCTGTGACCACGTGGGTTTCCCCAGTTCCCTCCCATATCCCAACGACGTGCGGGGTCGGTGGGTTAACTGGCCCCCAGAGTGTGGGGGAGGGGTAGAATCTGGGGGTGTCGATGGGGATGTGAGGAGATTGGGATCGGTGTAAGTGGACGGTTGAGGGTCGGCGCGGACTCGATGGGCTGAAGGGCCTGTTTGCCCCGCTGTATCTCTCTACGACGTTATCCTGCGGATCAGTCTCTTCTCGCTCTGTTCTTCAGCAACACAACACCATCTGATGGACCGTGCACTTTCATCTCACAACGTACAAAGGTACCAACCGGTCAGCGGGCACAATCAAGGGGTCAACACACACACTGTCCTCTGACCCCAGTGGAGATGCCAGCAGGGGCTCCAAGTGCAAGAGATTGGCAGCTGGGTGGGGCTGGGACCCTTCCTCAGGTTCCCCCCTCTTGCTATTTACCCCTGGCGGGGAACATGCAGTGGCAGCGGGCAGGGAGGTGGAGAGACAAGGAAACCCTGCAGTCAGACAGCCTGGTGATCTGAGAGAGGGGCGAGGTGACCCCCACCTCAGAGACTGCGGCGGGTACCAAAATTCCTCATTCCCATCCCCTCCCACCAGGAGGGCCCAAGTCTTGCAGATCGAAAGACCTTCAGCTGCACAGCGGCATCTGCCCAGACTGTTGCTTCTCCTGCAGGGAATACGTGCCGAGATCAGCGTTGGGGAAGATTCGACGGCACCACCAGGCTCCCGTTGGTCCAGGACACTCAGAGAGCGAAGGGGAGTTCAGAGGGCAGGGCAGAAGAATCCTTTGGCGGCTACCGGGCCCCTCCCCTTTGATGCCGCTCCACTACACTCCGATGCAAACTCAGGCCACGCATGCATCCCTGCGAATCTGTGCGCGGTCCTGGGCAGGTGTACCTGGAGGTCAGAGGGAGGAGGGGCCGGGTTTGGGTTGGGGAGGGAAAAGGAAGGGCAATGGGGGTGAAGGAGTGGATGGACGAGGGTGCCGGCTGGTATGGACTGACGTCAGGTGGAATTGGGAACTAGGAGCCCCCGCCAGGGTAGGGATGGGGGGGCAGAGATCAAGCCCACAAACATGAAGCAAGGGAGCAGACCAGAGCAAGGGAGGGGTGGGGTGGGGAGCAGATGGCCGCCTATCAGAGTAGGGCTCTTGATCGGCTACGGGGTCCTTACTGCGAAGGATGTGGGTCTCGAACCGCGGTGGGGTGGGGAGTTCAGTGTTTGGAAGGAGCTGGGAAATCTGAATGAGGTCCTTCACTTTATCAACCAGTTGCACTCTCCCTCATGAACCCCAACCACCCCACTTGCCCCGCACCCACACCTCACCTGCCCAGTTGACGGTGGGAGAGGGACGGCTGCAGGGAGAGAGGAGTGGGGAGGGAGGAGGTGTGGGTGCGGGGCAAGTGGGGTGGTTGGGGTCCATGAGGGAGAGTGCAACCCTGCTCAGCTGTTCGAGGCCCTGACCCCACACCACTCTTGCCCAGCGTCACACTGATATTCTTCCCCCGCCCTCCATCACTTAAATTCCCAGCGCGCCACCTCTCCTTTCCCTCTTAACCTCACACCCACGCCCCACTTAACCAAGCTCTGGCTTCCCCCACCCCCGTATGTCCACCTAGCAGCCTGCTGCTACTCACCCCAAGACCGGGGGAGGGTCGAAGCGTTAAGGGACCGGCTGTTTTATGAGCGAGGCTTCTTCCCGCAGAGGCCGCTGGAGCTGTGGAATCCTCTGCCCCCAAGGGCTGTGGGTCATCGAGAAAACAGGGCGGGGGTGGGGAGAGGAGATGCTAGAGGAACCACAGGAAGTGGTGCTGAGGTAGGTGCTTGGCTGCAGCCTTATTGAAGGGTAACGCAGCCCTCTGGGGTGCTTTGGTACGTGCTGGTGGGGAGGGGCAGTATAATTTGGACCCCTTCTCTGAGAAAGGATGTGCTGATGTTGGAGAGGGTTCAGAGACGATTTACGAGGATGATTCCTGGAATGAAAGGGCTGACATACGAGGAGCATTTGTCGGCTCCTGGACTGTATTCACTGGAGTACAGAAGAATGAGAGGGAACCCCATAGAAACATTTCGAACGTTGAAAGGACTGGACAGAGTAGATGTGGCCAAGTTGTTTCCCTTGGTGGGTGAGTCCAGGACTAGAGGGCACAGTCTTAGAATTAGAGGGTACCCATTTAGAACAGAAACGAGGAGAAATTTCTTTAGCTGGAGGGTCGTGGATTTATGGAATCCGTTGCCACATACGGCTGTGGAGGCCCAATCATTGGGGGTGTTTAAGGAGATTGATCGGTATCTAATCAGTCAGGGTATCAAGGGATATGGGGAAAAGGCCAGAAATTGGGGCTAGGTGGGAGAATAGTTTAGCCCATGGTGAAGTGGCGGAGCAGACTCGATGGGCCGAATGGCCTACTTCTGCCCCCTTTATCTTGTGAACCCCAGTATAACGGGGCTGTCGTCATCTATCAATAAGGCTCCGCAGAGGCTCAATAAAGGGGAGGAGGGGAAAGTGCAGGGGGAGCCATGGGGTTGGAGGAAGAGGCCTGCAGGGTGAGTGCAGGTGGGATCTCGGAGTCTCGAACCCCACCCCGGAGGCCTGGGGTTGACGGCCCCGGTGAATGGGCAGCAACCCCGCCCCGCAGCGTCACGCGGGGTGGGTGTGGAACCGCGGCCTCTGGACTGGGGAGGGAAGGTCTCGGGTCGAGCTCGGTTCCACTGAGGGAGTGGGGGTCACTCGTCCGTCTCCCCACCCCTCCCTCCCTCCCCCGGGGACAGGGGTGGTATCATCAGGGTAACAGGAGGCAGGAACAGTACAACATGCACTCCCAAGGAGGGCAGGTAGGAGCCACGGGACCAGGCACAGGTAGGGGCTGTGGTACTGGGCACAGAGACACCGAGGCAAAATGACATCTCCCACTGCCTGTCGATTGGTGGACACAGGTATTCCCAGCGCATGTAGCTCTGACCTCCAGTGGGTAGTGGTGGTGGGGTCAGACAGTGGCGGCCATTCGAAGCAACGACAAGCGACTCCTCTCCGGTTCCGAGTGGGGCGGACCAAGGGCGGGGCCCGTCCCGTCCCTCCCGCTCGCTCTCACTGCCTCGCGTTCAGTTGACCACACACTTTTCTCGCCGGCTGTACCTCCGCCGCTGGTGTTCCAGCCCTCGTTCCAAGCGAGCGTCCTCCTCTTCCGCACTGGCAGGTGGGGGGGGAATGAAAATAAAAACTTATCACTACTCCAGCCTCTTCGCGCACCTTATCCGGACGCATCGCGGCTTGGTACCGCAACTGCTCTGCCCGAGACCGCAAGAAACTGCAGAGAGTTGTGGACACAGCCCAGCACGTCACGGAAATTGGATCAGAGAACCTTCAATCGTTCGCCTCGGAGCGGAGATTTGATCGGGGCGGACGAGATCATGATCGGTTTAGACAGGGAAGATGGGAACTCTCTGCCCGCAGGGGACGTAGAGCCACAATCTAGGGTAGGCACCCGAGCCGCTATAAGTTGTAGGGCAGGGGAATGGGACTGTTCTACTAACTGGATGGAACATGTGAACTGAACCACCACCTGTGCTGTAACCTACGTCAGACTCCTACATTGACTACAGCTCCACCTTTAACACCTTAATTCCAAACAAACTCATCTCCAAACTCCTAGGCCTGGGACTCAATTCCTCCCTCTGCAACTGGATCCTTGACTTCCTGACCAACAGACCGCAATCAGTGAGGACAGGCAGCAATACCTCCGGCGCGATTATCCTCAACACTGGTGCCCCACAAGGCTGTGTCCTCAGCTCCCTACTCTCCTCCCTAAACACTCACAACTGTGTGGCCAGACTCCATCCACAAGTTTGCCGATGACGCCACCAACGTGGGCCGCACCTCAAGCTACGATGAGATAGAGTACAGGAGGGAGATAGAGAGCTTAGTGACATGGTGTCATGACAACAATCTTTCCCTCGATGTCAGCGAAACAAAAGAGCTGGTCATTGACTTCAGGAAGCGGGACAGTGCACACACGCTCCTGTTTACATCAAGGGTGCTGAGGTGGACATGGTTGAGAGCTTCAAAGTTTCTAGGTTGAAACATCACCAATGCTATGACCACGAAAGCTCACCAGCGTCTCTACTTCCTCAGGAGGCTACAGAAAGTTAGCACGTCCTCGTTCACCCTCACCAATTTTTATAGATGCACCATAGAAAGCATCCTATCCAGATGCATCATGGCTTATTATGACAACTGCTCTGCCCAAGACCATAAGAAATTGTGGAGACAGCTCAGCACATCATGAAAACCAGCCTCCCCTCCACTTCCCTCTGCCTGAGGAAAAGTAGCCAACATCAAAGACCCCTCCCACCCTGGACATTCTCTCTTCTCCCTTCTTCCAATGGGCAGAAGATATAAAACTTGAAAACACACCAGTAGACTCAAGGACAGCTTCTATCCCGCTGTTATGAGACTCTTGAACAGACCTCTTGTACGATAAAGATGACATCTTGACCTCACAATCTACCTCATCGTGGCCCCTGCACCTTATTGTCTGCTTGCACTGCACTTTCTCTGTGACTGTAACACTTCATTCTGCATTCTGTTACTGCTTTTAACTGTTGATGTACTTGTTTTCAAATGATCTATATGGATGGCAGGCAAAACAAAGTTTTTCTACTGTATCTTGGTACACGTGGGATTAATAAACCAATTAGAATTGTGAGATTCTAACACCCAACGTTCAGGCAGAAGCAAAGGAATTCAGGACGATATTTTCAGCAGGGTCTGAAGAGATTCCGGTCCACTTACAATCTCTCCTTAGCATCCAGATCCCGCACCAGGGAGTCCCGCTGATTGACCAGGGTGACCAGCTCCTCCAGTAACAGGTGTTCCCTCCGCTGTTGGGCGTCGGTCTTCTTCCAATCTGAGGAAGGATGGGGGAGGGAAGTGAGATAAAGAACGAAAAAGAGGAAAGGTAGACGAAAACAAAAAAGACAAAGAGATAAAAAGGGAGAAATGCATTATTATAGTGAAGTTTGTAACCGGGCAGACGGGACTAGGTCGCCAGGCAACACAGTCAGCCTGTTTGTATGCTGTAGGACTCCATGACTCTGTTGGTAATTGGGATTAGTACAGATAACATGGAAATGGTGGGCCGAAGGATCTGTTCATGCACCAGACGACCCTATAACATCCCAAAATTGTGGGCAGTCACTGCTACAATGTGGGAAATGATGACGCCAACGTGTGTACATTAGCACACTGCTACATGGGTCCCCTTTGACTCTCACCAACTGTTACCAATGCACCATAGAAAGCATCCTATCACGGCTTGGGACGGCAACTGCTCTGCCCGGGACCGCAAGAAACTGCAGAGAGTTGTGGACGCAGCCCAGTGGGTCACGGACACCAACCTCCCCTCCTTGGACTCTTTACCTCTCGCTGCCTTGGTCAAGCAGCCAGCATAATCAAAGACCCCCACCCAACCGGGTCATTCTCTCTTCTCTCCTCTTCCATCGGGTAGAAGATACAGGAGCCTGAGGGCACAGACCACCAGGCTTCAGGACAGCTTCTACCCCACTGTGATAAGACTATTGAATGGTTCCCTTATACAATGAGATGGACTCTGACCTCACGATCTACCTTGTTGTGACCTTGCACCTTATTGCACTGCACTTTCTCTGTAGCTGTGATACTTTACTCTGTACTGTTATTGTTTTTACCCGTACTACCTCAATGCACTCTGTACTAACTCAATGTAACTGCACTGTATAATGAATTGACCTGTACAATGGATTTGCAAGACAAGTTTTTCACTGTACCTCAGTACAAGTGACAATAATAAACCAACACCAATGACGAGAGCATGTAGTCCGGTTGAGGGTTAAATACTGTGATGCTGGGGATCTCAGAAGGAAGTAGACACGGATCAGCCAATCAGCAGGTCTGGTTGAACGTGACTGCAGGCCCGACAGCTGCGGCTTTCCTGCTCGTGTCTCACCATCCCCCCCCCCCCCCAAGGACGGGGACTTGTGCCCAATTACCTTCGATGGCCATCATGGCTCTCAGCTCCCGGTTCAGCAGCTCAAACCTCCGCTCAAGATCCTGCTCCTCCTCTCTACACAGACACAGAGACAGAGACGAGGTCAGTCTGGCGATAGTCAGAGGACACCAGCCTCCAAATCCACCCTGGATAGAATCCCCTCCACGCAAGCCTGCATGGTCTTATCTGGGTGGAGCACTTCCAAGATACAAAACAAGGAGAGACAGTGATCCTGGGCATCAGAGTTACAGGCTGGTGAAATCGGAATTCAGAAGCAGTGGTAGGACAGTGTAGAGGGAGCTTTACCCTGTGTCTGACCCTGGGACTGTGTGATGGGACGGTGTAGAGAGAGCTTCACCCTGTGTCTGACCCCAGGAGTGTGTGATGGGACGGTGTAGAGAGAGCTTCACTCTGTGTCTGACCCCGGGAGTGTGTGATGGGATGGTGTAAAGGGAGCTTCACTCTGTGTCTGACCCCGGGAGTGTGTGATGGGATGGTGTAAAGGGAGCTTCACTCTGTGTCTGACCCCGGGAGTGTGTGATGGGATGGTGTAAAGGGAGCTTCACTCTGTGTCTGACCCCGGGAGTGTGTGATGGGATGGTGTAAAGGGAGCTTCACTCTGTGTCTGACCCCGGGAGTGCGTGATGGGATGGTGTAAAGGGAGCTTCACCCTGTGTCTGACCCCAGGAGTGTGTGATGGGACGGTGTAGAGAGAGCTTCACTGTGTCTGACCCCGGGAGTGTGTGACGGGAGCTTCACCCTGTTTCCAGTTTCCCGGAGCAGATGAACTTGCTCCATCCACGTGGTGAGACCGGTTGGCAACACTGCCCAGTACAGGCTCACACCCCAGCCTCCTGTATCAGCTGCCCCCCACCTGTCAGCCCCCTTCTGGCCGGCTTGAGGATTCAAAGCACTCACAGAAGCTGCAGTTGGTCCTGTCTTCGAATCAGTGCATTTTTCTTATTCACCAGGACAAACCACTCCTGGATCAAAAGTTCCTCTTCCATCCGGCTCGTACCTGAAATCATGGAGAGTCATTACTGAGGCTTCAGCACGAGACTGAACTCCGGGAGGGCAGAAGGTATCGCCCGGCGAGAGGCACCTTTGTGGACAGAGATGTCCCCCTTCCCCCACCTCTAAGGAGTGGCGCAGCAGGTACAGCCACTGCCTCACAGTTCCAGAGACCCAGGAGCGATCGTGGCCTCCAGGTGTGTGTGTGTCTCTCTCTCTCTGTCTGCGTGTGCATGGAGTTTGCACCTTCTCGTGTTTCCCCCAGGTGCTCCGGTTCCGTCCCAACGACGTGCGGGGATCAGTGGGTTTAATTCCCTCCTGTAGATTGCTCCCCACTAGTGTGTGGGTAAGGGTAGAATCCGGGGGGGGGGGGGGGGGGGGGGGTGGGGGGCGGAGGTGGGAGATGATGTGAACGTTGGGGGGATGAAATGGCATCGGTGTAACTGGGTGGTTGATGGTCGATGTGCACTTTGCAGGTGCAAGGTCCTGCTCCGGTGCTGCATCTGCCCCCTCACCGCCACGGTGCACTCACCAGCCGCCATCAGGTGCCGGAGCTGTTTCTCAACGACAGCAGCCCGGGAGTCGATCTGCTTCTGCTCGCTCTCGAGCGCACTCAGCTCACCCAGGACGTACTGACTGGTGTCTCGGAACCGCTGGGGACAGGCAGAAGGGAGGTCAGTGGGGAACAGGCAGCAGTCAATGCAGGAATGGCCCTCAGTCAAAAGTTATACAGCAACAGACCCGTCCCCACCGGTACCGTACCCCGGTGTTATACAGCGACAGGCCCGTCCCCACCGGTACCGTACCCCGGCGTTATACAGCGACAGGCCCGTCCCCACCGGTACCGTACCCCGGCGTTATACAGCGACAGGCCCGTCCCCACCGGTACCGTACCCCGGCGTTATACAGCGACAGGCCCGTCCCCACCGGTACCGTACCCCGGCGTTATACAGCGACAGGCCCGTCCCCACCGGTACCGTACCCCGGCGTTATACAGCGACAGGCCCGTCCCCACCGGTACCGTACCCCGGCGTTATACAGCGACAGGCCCGTCCCCACCGGTACCGTACCCCGGCGTTATACAGCGACAGGCCCGTCCCCACCGGTACCGTACCCCGGCGTTATACAGCGACAGGCCCGTCCCCACCGGTACCGTACCCCGGTGTTATACAGCGACAGATCCATCCCCACCGGTACCGTACCCCGGTGTTATGCAGCGACAGGCCCGTCCCCACCGGTACCGTACCCCGGTGTTATACAGCGACACACCTGTCCCCGCCCATACTGTACCCCGGGGACAACCAGTGCCCACATACAACTGTGGCTGGAAGCTCTGGGAGGCCACCTACCGGAGTGTCTTCATCGGGCTTGATCTGGGGAACGTTCTCCTTCTCACATGACTGCTCCTCCTGCGCTGACTTCTGCCTCTTCAGCTCTGCAGGGGAACAGGACGCGACGTTATAACCCAATCCAATGGCGGCCAGGTCACCACCTGCAGCTGTCACTCCCCGCGGAATCGCCGGGCTATCAGCCACTGGTGCCTGGGCCAGCCTCGCCCCCCAACCCCACCCTCCCTCCCCGGCTCGCTCCTCCCTTCCCACCCACCACTCCCCGTCCCCTGGATCTGGAGGTGCCACACTTGTCCCCACACCTCCTCCTCACCTCCACGCAGGAACCCAAACAACGCTTCCAGGTCGGACGAGAGAGTCGTGTGTACCTTGTCCACAGCATCCGGTGCTCGCGACGTGGCCCCCTCCACATCAGCGAGCATAGATGAGGCAACTGCTTTGCCGAGCACCCGTTCTCTCTCTGCAACGCCCATCCCGCGCTCCCAGTTGCATGTCATTTCAACTCCCCCTCCCATATCCACCCGCCCGTCCTCTGCCGCAGTGAGGCCAAACACAAACTGGAAGACCAACACCTCATATCCCACATGGGTTGCCTACAGCCCAATGGTACTGAACATCGAACATTACAGCACAGTACAGGACCTTCAGCCCACAACGTTGAGCCGACATTTTACCCTGCTCTAAGATCTATCTGACGTGAATGATAGAAAAATAGGGGGCTACGTGGGAGGGAGAGGTCAGATAGATCTTAGAGCAGGATAAAATGTCGGCACAACACTGTGGGCCGAAAGGCCTGTCCTGTGCTGTAGTGTTCTATGTTCTAACCCTTCCCTCCCACATAGCCCCCCATTTCTCTATCATTCATGTGTCTATCTAAGAGTCTCTTAAATGTCCCTAATGTATCTGCCCCCACAACCTCTGCCGGCAGCGCGTTCCACGCACCCACCACTCTCTGTGTAAAAAAAATTACCCCTGACATCCCCCTTATACATTCCTCCAATCACCTGAAAATTATGCCCCCTCGTGTTAGCCATTGTCGCCCTGGGAAAAAGTCTCTGACTGTCCACTCGATCTATGCCTCTTATCATCCTGTACACCTCTATCAAGTCACCTCTCATCGTCCTCCTCTCCAAAGAGAAAAGCCCTAGCTCGCTCAACCTATCCTCATAAGACATGCTCTCCAATCCAGGCAACATCCTGGTAAATCTCCTCTGCACCCTCTCTGAAGCTTCCACATCCTTCCTGCAATGAGGCAACACTATGAGTGTATGAACACTGAGTGTCGGGAACCCACACTCCGTGTCCCTTTCTCACTCTCACTGTGCTCTCTCTCTCCCTTTTGTTCACGTCTTCCATCCCACCCTCCTCTCGTTAACAGTACCCATCACCCTCCCCCACCTGGCTCCATCTCCCCCTCACCCACATCCCTCTCCACCTGGGTTTCTTCTCCTTGGTTCATCTTCCCTGCCTCCTCCCTCTCACAATCCCATCTGCCCATCATTCCCCCTCCACCCACTACCTACCAGCCTCCGTCTCACCGCTCCCCCTCACTTCTGTCTATCAGCATTCTTCGCCCAACACCCTCAGCCCCGACGCAGGGGTTCGATCTGAAATGGCCACCATCCTCCCTCTTCTAAACCGGAGGGAGTTTAGGCAAAGTCGTTTAATATCTCTACGCTGTATGCTCTTGTTGGTACCTTATCAAAAGCCAAATACTTCAGATTTGCCCTCGTTTAATCTGCTGGTGGCAGCTCCAAAACAACATCCAAATGCAACTTCCCCAAGTCCACATTAACCCTACCCTGTATCATTAAGAGTTTCCAAGCATCTTGTTACCACTCCCTCAATAACAGATTGTAACTACTACTTAGGCAGTCGCTTTAGATGACTTGCTGACACTCCTGTTCTGAAGGACTTCCCCTATTACTGTCAGGCTAATGTTCTCTCCTTATGCAGGAGCATTACATTTGTTATGATGCAAGTTGTGAGAATCTTTTGTGTGTGTGTGTGTGTGCATGTGTGTGTGCGTGCACGCCTGTCTGTGGAACTTGCACATTCTCCCTGTGACCGCGAGGGTTTCCCCCGGGTGCTCCCGGTTCCCTCCCACATCCCAACGGCGTGTGGGGTCGGTGGGTTAATTCCCCACTGCAACCTGCTCCTAGTGTGTGCGCATGAGCACTAGAATCTGGGGCCAGTTGATGGGGGTGTGGAGGAATAAAATGGGATCGGTGCAAACAGTCGGCAGGGACTCGATGGCCTGAAGGGTTCACTTCCCTGTTGTACGATTCTTTCCAGAGCACCACCAATTGTTGGAATAAGACGAGCAAGGCAGTAGCATTTGTCATCAAGGATCCCCACCATCCAGGCCGTGTCATCTTCTCACAGCTACCATCGGGCAGGAGGTACAGAAGCCTGAAGTCCCCACACCATCAGGTTCAGGAACAGCTACTTCCCTTCAACCATTCGCTCCTTGAACCGACCGGCACAACCCTAATCACCACCTCAGCAACGGAACACTCTCTGGCACTCCTGTGGACTTGTCTTAATATTTTTTTTTGCATAAAGGTCTCGTTTTTGCAGTCTTTTCCTTCATTGTTATACATGTGTAATTTCTGTTCTGTGTGTTGTCTGTACCTACGTGCCTGTGATGCTGCTACAAGATTTTCATTGTACCTGTACCTCACCGTACCTGTGCACATGGCAATAAGCCAGACCCGTGCATTCCCCAGACGTACCTGTGCGCTGTTCCGTGCCCGGCTGGTATCTTCCCTGTCCGGGCGAAGGCAGCTTGGCGCTGGGCTCCGGGCAGATCTCGATCTGTACCTCGCTGACATCCAGCTGCAGAGCGAAGAGAACAAAACTGCTGGTGGGTCACACAAGGCAGACGAGATGGACTCGGGAGATCCAAACGCCTCATCTCCACCTGCACTACAGCAGCTGAACCTCAAGGGACCGCCCACCCTTGGGTGGGAGCCACAGATCCCAAAGCGGGTCTTGCAAGGACAACAGTCATAAACCAGGCCTGCTCTCTACGTACAAAGCAGTCGACATATTTCCCACAGCACAATGCTGGATTGGGCAGCGCAGAGGGTAGAGCCACTGCGTCGTGGCTCCAGAGACCGGGGTTCGATCCCGACTCCCGGTGGCACACACACGCGTGTATACGTGTACGTGCGTGGAGTTTTCACGTGCTCCCTGTGACCCCGTGGGTTTCCCCCAGGTGCTCCGGTTTCCTCCCACATCGCAAAGATGTACAGGGAGATCCTAGTTTGTGGATGGGGGGGGGGGAACCCCCTGGTGTGTGTGGGTGGGGGGGGGAGTTCCAAGTGTGTGGGTGGGTGGGGGGGGGAGTTCCAAGTGTGTGGGTGGGGGGGGAGTTCCAAGTGTGTGGGTGGGTGGGTGGGTGGGGGGGGAGTTCCAAGTGTGTGGGTGGGTGGGTGGGTGGGGGGGGGGGGGGGGGAGTTCCAAGTGTGTGGGTGGGTGGGTGGGTGGGTGGGGGGGGAGTTCCAAGTGGGTGGGTGGGTGGGGGGGGAGTTCCAAGTGTGTGGGTGGGTGGGGGGGGAGTTCCAAGTGTGTGGGTGGGTGGGTGGGTGGGTGGGGGGGGAGTTCCAAGTGTGTGGGTGGGGGGGGGAGTTCCAAGTGTGTGGGTGGGTGGGTGGGTGGGTGGGGGGGGAGTTCCAAGTGTGTGGGTGGGTGGGTGGGTGGGGGGGAGTTCCAAGTGTGTGGGTGGGTGGGTGGGTGGGTGGGGGGGGAGTTCCAAGTGTGTGGGTGGGTGGGTGGGTGGGTGGGGGGGGAGTTCCAAGTGTGTGGGTGGGTGGGTGGGTGGGGGGGGAGTTCCAAGTGTGTGGGTGGGTGGGTGGGGGGGGAGTTCCAAGTGTGTGGGTGGGTGGGTGGGTGGGTGGGGGGGGAGTTCCAAGTGTGTGGGTGGGTGGGTGGGGGGGGAGTTCCAAGTGTGTGGGTGGGTGGGTGGGTGGGGAGTTCCAAGTGTGTGGGTGGGTGGGTGGGTGGGGGGGGGAGTTCCAAGTGTGTGGGTGGGTGGGTGGGTGGGGGGGGGGAGTTCCCGGTGTGTGGCTGACGGGGGGAGGATCCCCCAGTGTGTGGGTGGGTGGGGGGCGGCAGAGGACCCCAGTGTGTGGGTGAGGGGGGGGGGGAAGGACCCCCGTGTGTGGGTGAGGGGTGGGGGAGGGAAGGACCCCCGTGTGTGGGTGAGGGGTGGGGGAGGGAAGGACCCCCGTGTGTGGGTGAGGGGTGGGGGAGGGAAGGACCCCCGTGTGTGGGTGAGGGGTGGGGGAGGGAAGGACCCCCGTGTGTGGGTGAGGGGTGGGGGAGGGAAGGACCCCCGTGTGTGGGTGAGGGGTGGGGGAGGGAAGGACCCCCGTGTGTGGGTGAGGGGTGGGGGAGGGAAGGACCCCCGTGTGTGGGTGAGGGGTGGGGAAGGACCCCCGTGTGTGGGTGAGGGGTGGGGAAGGACCCCCGTGTGTGGGTGAGGGGGGGGGGGGGAAGGACCCCCGTGTGTGGGTGAGGGGGGGGGGGAAGGACCCCCGTGTGTGGGTGAGGGGGGGGGGGGGAAGGACCCCAGTGTGTGGGTGAGGGGGGGGGGGGAAGGACCCCCGTGTGTGGGTGAGGGGTGGGGGAGGGAAGGACCCCCGTGTGTGGGTGAGGGGTGGGGGAGGGAAGGACCCCCGTGTGTGGGTGAGGGGTGGGGGAGGGAAGGACCCCCGTGTGTGGGTGAGGGGTGGGGGAGGGAAGGACCCCCGTGTGTGGGTGAGGGGTGGGGGAGGGAAGGACCCCCGTGTGTGGGTGAGGGGTGGGGGAGGGAAGGACCCCCGTGTGTGGGTGAGGGGTGGGGAAGGACCCCCGTGTGTGGGTGAGGGGTGGGGAAGGACCCCCGTGTGTGGGTGAGGGGGGGGGGGGAAGGACCCCCGTGTGTGGGTGAGGGGGGGGGGGAAGGACCCCCGTGTGTGGGTGAGGGGGGGGGGGAAGGACCCCCGTGTGTGGGTGGGGGGGGGAGGGGAAGGACCCCCGTGTGTGGGTGGGGGGGGGAGGGGAAGGACCCCCGTGTGTGGGTGGGGGGGGGGGAACCGGTGGGACTGTGGGGAGATACGGGGGGGGGTGCAGGCTCAGCTCGGGCGACCCCCCCCCGCCATCCACCCCCGGCTGTGAGCGGACCCGGTTACCTCGGCCTTGGTGGCCGCCCCCTCGGCCGGAGCGGACCCCGGGGCACCGTCCGCCTCCTCCACCGAGCTGCTGCGCCGCCGCGACCGCCGCTTCTTCACCAGGTCGGCGTCCCTCAGGTGCGAGAAGCCGGAGCGGCTGCAGCGGCCCGGGGAGCGGCTCTCCGTCGACAGCGAGCGCTGCGGCCGCTCCGGCCTGCAGGGCCCCTCGGCGCCGCGCTCCCTCGCCGGCGGAGTCCGGCCTTGGACACGGTGCGGCGGCCCGTCCTCACCGGGACCCTCGGCGGCAGCGGCGGCGACCGTCCTCCCAGCACCCTCGGCGGCGGTGGCGACCGTCCTCCCGGCATCCTCGGCGCCAGGCTTGACCGCGGCTGGCCCGTCGGCGTCCGTGCGCGGCGGCTCTCCGGAGACCTTCTTCCCGTCATCCTCCGCAGGCGGCGGGCCCCCGGAGACCTTCTTCCCGTCATCCCCCGCAGGCGGTGGGCCCCCGGAGACCTTCTTCCCGTCATCCTCCGCAGGCGGCGGGGCCCCGGAGACCTTCTTCCCGTCATCCTCCCGCACAATCTTTCCATCTGGCTCCGCCGCTCCCGGGGTGACCCTCTTCCCATGACCCTCCGGGGCAGTCCCCGCGGCGGACGCTTCCCCTGTGACCTGCTTCCCGTGGTCCTCCGGCGCCCCGGCGACCTCATCCATCCGCTTCCCATTGCCCGCCGGTGCGTCCGGCTCCACAGCATCTGTGACCTGCTTCCCAGGTTCCTCAGCTGTAGGCGGCTCGGCGCTCCCACTGACCTGCTTCCCAGGTTCCTCAGCTGTAGGCGGCTCGGCGCTCCCACTGACCTGCTTCCCAGGTTCCTCAGCTGTAGGCGGCTCGGCGCTCCCACTGACCTGCTTCCCAGGTTCCTCAGCTGCAGGCGGCTCGGCGCTCCCACTGACCTGCTTCCCATGACCCTTCGCTGCGGGGGACCAAGCAACACCTATGACCTGCTTCCCGTGCTCCTTCGCAGCAGGCACCTCCACGACCTGCTTCCCATGACCCTTCGCTGCGGGGGACCCAGCAACACCTATGACCTGCTTCCCGTGCTCCTTCGTAGCAGGAACCTCCACGACCTGCTTCCCGTGCTCCTCCGGTTTCACAGCAGTCTGGATAATGGGCGTCCCCGCCGTCTTCCCATCGGGCACCGGGGCGACACACTTCCCATGCTGCCCCGCGCTCGGGCCCGGTCCCTGTGAGGTGGTCACCGCCCCCTCAGCCTCCGCTCCCCGGCTCCTCCGCCGGGCCTTGGGCACCGGCACCGGCACGTCCCCCGGCTCGGGTCCGCCCTCCGCCCCGGGGCCGGGGCCAGCGCCGGCCGAGCCCCTCCGCTGGGCCTCCCGCTTGGGCCGGGTGGGGGGCTGCGGTCCGGCCGCCGGCCGCCTCTCCGGGTAGAACTGTCCGGGGTCGAGCGAGCGGTGCGGGTCGGAGTCGAAGCGGCCCACCTTGTAGGTGCTGCGGCTGCTGTTCTCCTCGATCTGCACCACGTCCAGCTCCTGGCCCGTGAAGTGCGCCCGGATCTGGCACAGGTAGGTCATCACGATCAGCTTGTCGGGGACGGCCAGCAGCACCATGTCCTCCGGCTCCAGCAGCCGGGAGATGCCCAGGCTGGCGAAGCCGTCGAAGGCCTGGGGGGGGGAGAGAGAGAGAGATGCCGGGGCTCAGTCACAGGCCGTGCTCCCCGGCCCCATCCCACCTGACCCCCCCATCCTTGACTCCTCCATCCCGACCCCATCCCATCTGACCCCCCCATCCCACCCCCGAATCCCCATCCGACCCCCCCCATCCCACCCCCGAATCCCCATCCTGTCCCCCCCATCCCACCATCCCCCCGACCCCCCATCCTACCATCCCCGAACCCGCCATCCCACCATCCCCCCCGAACCCCACCATCCCTGACCCCCCATCCCGACCCCATCCCACCCCCGAATCCCCATCCTGACCACCCCATCCCACCCCCGAACCCGCCATCCCACCATCCCTGACCCCCCATCCCGACCCCATCCCACATCCCCCACCCGACCCCCTATCCCCCACCCATCAGACCCCATCTCCAACCCCCCATCCCACCCCATTTCCGACCCCTCCTGTCCCCACACCCCCCTCGATCTCTTCCCCCTCTCCTCCTAGATCTCCCCATTTCCCTCCTCCACTCCGTCCCCATCCCGTTCCTAGATCTCCCCCCACCCAGTACCTCTCCTCTCCCACCCCCCCAATTTCCATTCCCATTCCAGCAGCCTGCTGAGACTCATTTCTTGGCCTCATGCAAGTATCCTGGTCTCCTGAACCGCTGCAGAAACAGTCACGTAACCCAACACATGCCTGTAGGCCCACCAAGTTCCTGCCAAACGTCCAGTACCTGTTCACACTGATGCCACTTAACTCTTCCCACAATCTCCCCCCAACCCCAGATTCTACCCCTCACCCACACACTAGCAGCCAACTAACCCACTGAGCCCCGCCCATCGTTGGGATGTGGGAGGAAACTGGAGCAGCTTGGGGAAACCTACACAGCGCCGGAGGTTGGGATCGAACCCGGGTCGTTGGAGCTGCGAGGCAGCGGCTCTACCCTCTTCCACGTAACTGAGAGTTCTCCAACTCTGGTTTTGAACTGCAATGTTAAACTCGGTTTCTCTCTTTCTGCAGATACTACCTGACGTGCTGTGGGTTTCCAACAGCTGTTTATTTGCGACTAGATTTTGGTCTTTGGGGGTGCAGGGGGATGGATCTGTGCAAGCAACTGCAATTCCAGTTAACATGCCCAGAAAGTCTGCCCACTATTCCTGTGAGCCTCGTCTCTATGCAGTAGTTCAATTCTTATGTTGCCTTTGCCCTGGCTCTGATCTTGAGTCTTGTTCTGCGCCCCGTGCCCCATCCAGAGGAAACACTAATCTAAAAATAAAATACTAATTGTCTTGAAAAATTGACTCTGTTTCTCTATCCACAGCTGCACCTGATCTCCTGAATATTTTCAGACAGAATTGTACAAGGCATGGTTAGTAAGTTTGCAGATGATACTCAAATAGGTGGTGTCGTAGACAGTGAAAATGGTTGTCGGGATTTACAGGGAAATCTTGATCAGCTGGGTAAATAGGCCAAGACGAATGGCAAATGGAGTTTAATTCAGATAAGTGCGAGGTGTCGCATTTTGGAAAGTCAAATCAGTGAACAGTAGGGCCCTGGGGAGTGTTGTAGGACAGAGGGACCTCGGAGTACAGGTACGTGGTTCCCTGAAAGTGGCGTCACAGGTAGACAGGGTGATGAAGCATTTGGCACGCTGGCCTTCATCAGTCAGGGCATTGAGTATAGAAGTTGGGAGGTCCTGGTGTGCCTGTACAAGACATCGGTGAGGCTGCATTTGGAACATTGTGTTCAGTTTTGGTCACCCTGCTATTAGGAAAGATGCCATAAAGTTGGAAAGAATGCAGAGGAGATTTACAAAAATGTTCCCAGGGCTCGAGGGACTGAGTTATGGAGAGAGGTTGAGCAAGTTGGGACTTTTCATTGGAGCGTCAGACAATGAGGGGTGATCTTATAGACGTGTATAAAATCATGAGGGGCAAAGATAGGGTGAATGTGCACAGTCTGTTTCCCAGGCTTGGGGAATCAGGAACTAGAAGGCATGGGTTTAAGGTGAAAGGGGAGAGATTTAATAGGAACCTGAGGGCAACCTTCTCACCTAGAGGGTGGTCTGTAAGCTGCCAGAGGAAGTGGTAGAGGCAGGTACAATAACAGCATTTAAAAGGCACTTGGACAGGTACACGGATAGGAAAGGTTCAGAGGGATATGGCCCAAATGTGGGCAACTGGGACTGGCTTAGATGGGAATCTTGGTTGGCATGAACGAGTTGGCCTGTTTCCATGCCGTATGACTCTAAGATAGGCAGCAAAATCTTATTCAAAGCGCTTCAGTGGGAACATGCTCTTCTGTCGGGTGATTGCTTTCTTGATTTAACCCTGTCTCCCCTCACAAAGTGCCTCAATCCCTGAGTCACACACCAGCGACGTCGGCCATTCAGCACACCACATCCACACCCATCTGAATCCCTCCCCTCTCCCAGCACTTGGCCCAGAGCCTTCTACACTGGGGCGATTCAAGTGCTTATCTCAACACTCCTTAAAATGCTGTCGTGACTCTGCTTCCACCTCTCTCTCTGGCAGTGCGTTCCAGCTACTCACCACTCTTTGGGTGAAGGACCCCTCCAAACCTCTTTCTCCCCCCTTACCCTGAATCCGTGTCCTCTAGTTTTATCTCTCTCTGATCTGGGGAAAAGGCTCCTGCAGTCTGCCCGATCCATACCCCTCAATTTTATACACCGCAATTACGTCCCCTCTTAACCCCTCCTCCGCTCCAGAGAGAACAGACCCGGTCTCTCCTCGTAACTGAATCGCTCTACATGCTGGTGAATCACTTTTGCACCACACCCCCGCCCCCCCCCCAGCACTGTCCCATCTCATAGTGTCCAGAATAGACAGTTATTTCACACGACAACCCAACCACAGCTTGAAGCAGCTGAAACACATCTACCATTCTATTCATGTCCCCTTGAGAACGTTCCATCAGCTTTGATTAACCATCTCTCTGCCAGCTTGCAGTGACTTTTGCATCGCTACACTTAAATCTATTTAACGTCCTTAATAAAGAGCTATTTAATAAAATAGAAACATAGAAAACCTACAGCACAATTCAGGCCCTTCGGCCCACAAAGCTATGCCGAACATGTCCCTACCTTAGAAATTACTAGGCTTACCCGTAGCCCTTTATTTTTGTATCTATTCAAAAGTCTCTTAAAAGACCCTATCGTATCCGCCTCCACCACCATTGCCGGCAGCCCATTCCACACACTCACCACTCTGAGTAAAAAACTTACCCCTGACATCTCCTCTATACCTACTCCCCAGAACTTTAAACCTGTGTCCTCTTGAGGCAACCATTTCAGCCCTGGGAGAAAGCCTCTGACTATCCACACGATCAATGCCTCTCATCATCTTATACACCTCTATCAGGTTCCCCCCTCATCCTCCGTCGCTCTAAGGAGAAAGGGCCGAGTTCCCTCAACCTGTTTTCATAGGGCATGCTCCCCAATCCTGGTAAATCCAGCAGCCTTGTAAATCTCCTCTGCACCCTCTCTATGGCTTCCACATCCTGTAGTGAGGTGACCAGAACTGAGCACAGTACTCCAAGTGGGGTCTGACCAGGGTCCTATATGGCTGCAACATTACAGGTCAGCTCCTAAATTCAATACTGTCCAATATTTCTCAGGCTGAAGAAGGCAACTTCCCACAGAGCTGCCAGAGGAAGCAGTTGAGGCAGGTACATTAACAACATTTAAAAGGCACTCGGACAGGTACGTGGATAGGAAAGGTTTCGAGGGATATGGGACTAACTTAGATGGGAACTTGGTCCAGAAATGTTGCCTGGTTTAGAGAGTATGAGTTAGAAGGAGAGGTTGGACAAACTTGTGGGTTGTTTTCTCTTGAGTGGTGGAGGCTGAGGTTTGTAAAATTAATGAGAGGTGTAGATAGTCTGCTTTTCCCCCCAGGGGTGGAAATGTCAAATATGAGAGTGGGAGACTTGAAGGTGAGAAGGGGGGAAAGTTTATAGGAGATGTGCGGGGCAAGGTTATTTTTACACAGAGAGGGGTGGGCGCTTGGAGCGGGCTGCCAAAGTTGGTGGAAGCAGATACGACAGCAACACTTCGGAGGCATTTAGACAGGCACGGGAATGTGGGTCGTACGCAGGTAGATGTTCAGTTTAATTTGGGATCATTGTCAGCACAGACATTGTGGGCCGAAGGGGCCTGTTCCCGTGTCAGAGCAGCAAACGTTCTGCTGGAAGAACTCAGCGGGTCGAGCAGCATCTGTGGGAGGAAAGGAAAGCGGCCCAATGCAGGGTTTCCCACCCCCACCCCACAGATGCTGCTCGACCCCCTAAGCTCCTCCAGCAGTTTGCGTGTTGCTCCAGATTCCAGCATCTCCCGTCTCTTGTATCTCCACTGTTCCTATGCTGTACTGTTCTACGTTCTATAACAAAGGGAGAATGGCGTGTTACATTGGAGAAGTCTTGCTATGGCTTTTCAGGGTGTGGGTGATGTCAAACCGGGAGTACAGTTTTATCTCCTTACTTTAAGATGGGGTTTACTTGTATAGAACTGGAGGCAGTTCACAAAAGTTTCATCAGTTGCTCCCTAGATTAAACAGTTTTAAGCATGATGGACCTTTACTCACTGGAGGGCGGCGCATAGGGTAGAACCGCTGCCTCACGGCTCCAGAGACCCGGGTTCGATCCTGACCTCCGGTGCTGTGTGTGTGTCGTGTGAGGAGTCTGCACGTTCTCCCTGTGACCCCGTGGGTTTCCCCCGGGTGCTCCGGCTTCCTCCCACATCCCAATGATGTGCGGGGTCGGGGGGGGGTGGGGGTTAATCGGCCGCTGTAAATCGTCTCTGGTGTGCGGGTGAGGGGCGGGATCTGGGGGCAGTCGATGGGAATGTGGGGAGAATGAAATGGGATCGGTGTAACTGGGTGGTTGATGGTCGGCCGAATTTTGTCAGGAGTCATTCACAGAAGCAAGGAAGGACCCATTCATTTCCCATTCAACCATGGGCCAGGTATGGTGTCTCCCAAGTGCATGATGGGAGGAAGGTCGAAGGGATGGGAACCAAGGTGAGGTCACCTCCTTAAAAGTGGCTCACTCACGACCCCAGCGCCGCCCTTAACCTTTGACTTGCCACCAGACCCGCCCCCACCCCCAAACTCCCTGGTGAAAGTCTCGACTCACCTTCCTGTTGTTCGCCTTGATGTCTTGGGGATCCAGCGAGGAGTAATCTCTAAAGGGAGGGAAGGAGGGAGATAAGTGGTTGGTCCTGTCCACAGTGACCCGTCCCACCAACCTCTGCTTGGCAAAACTCCCGGCGCGCCTCATTCCCAGGGAAACTCGAGGAATCAAATGATTGGAACGGTTGAACAAATTCTAATCAGTGCCTGGGAGATGGGTCACTGTAACTTGAATGGATTCCAATAGAAGTTTTGAGCGCGGGCCCCATGGTGGACCTGTGCTGGGGAGGCCCCAGGGCAGAGCTGCACCAAGGGAGGGGGAAGCCCCAGGGTGGAGCCTGACCAGTGGGGGAAAGAGGTGGCCCCAGGGCAGAGCCAAGCTGGGCACAGCCAGGACCAGGGTGGATGGAGAGGCTCCAGGGCGGAGCCTGGCTGTCAGGGCGAGAGGAGGAAGAGGCCCCGTGGTGGAGCTGTGCTGTGGGGAGGTCCCAGGTTGGAGCCAGGGGTGGGCTAGAGGGAGGAGGTGGCCCCAGGGTGGAGATGCACCATGGGGGGGGGGGGGGAAGAGGGGTCCCCAGGGCGGAGGGTACAGCCAGGGCCAGGGGGAGGAGGCCCCAGAGCGGAGTAGGCAGGATGAGATGGGTCCCGGGGCGGAGCTGAGCTGGGCACAACCAGGGCCATGGGGAGTAGGCCACAGGGTAGAGCAGGCAGGATGGGGTGGGTCCCAGGGCAGAGCCATGGGGGTGCAGGTGGCTCCAGGGCGGAGCAGGCAGGATGGGGTGGGTCCCAGGGCGGAGCTGCCGTACTTACATGAGCCCCGGGTGGAAGTGGTGCAGGATGGCGCAGAAGGCCAGGCCGTTCCTCCAGGAGGTGGTGAAGTTGGTGATCTTCAGCCGTGGGTAGGTCTTGGTCACCTCCTTGCACCAGTCCAACAGGTAGCGACTGGGGTTGACCGGTGCTGTGCTCTGACGGGGAGTCTGCTGTGGGGGGGGGGGGGTGGTGGGGGGAATGAAGAGAGGGTGCAGTCAGACCAGTGGCCTGCACGGTCTCAGCCCCTCCCTGCCACTTGGGCCCATATCCCTCCAAACCTCACCTATCCATGTACCTGTCCAAACATTGTAATTGTCCCCCACCTCCACCACTTCCTCTGGCAGCTTGCTCCACACACCCACCACCCTGTGTGTGTAAACCAAAAAACGTGCTCCGCACATCTCCTTTAAACTTTCCCCCTCTCACCTTAAATGCACGCCCTCTGGTATTAGAAATTTCGACCCTGGGAAAAAGATACTGGCTGTCTACTCTATCTATGCCTCTCATAATTATAAACTTCCATCAGGTCTCCCCTCAGCCTCCACTGCTCCAGGGACAACAACCCAAGTTTGTCCAACCTCTCCTTATAGCTCATGCTATCTAAACAAGGCAGCATCCTGGTGAACTTCTTCTGCACCCTCTCCAAAGCCCCCACATCCTTTCTATAACGGGGCAACCAGAATTGAATGCAATACTCCAGATGCGGCTTAACTAGCGTTTTATAAAGCTGGAACATAACTTCCCGGCTCTTGAACTCAGTGCCTCAACTAATAAAGGCAAGCGTGCCGTACGCCTTCCTTACCACCCTGTCAACCTGTGCAGCTACCTTCAGGGAGCTATGGACTTGGACTCCAAGATCCCTCTGTACATCAACACTGTTAAGGGTCCTGCCATTAACTGTGTACTGTCCCTTTACATTTGATCTCCCAAAGTGCAACACCTCACATTTGGCCGGATTAAACTGCATCTGCCATTTCTCCGCCCATATCTACAACTGACCTATATCCTGCTGTATCCTTTGGCAATCTTCTACACTATCCACAACACCACCAATCTTTCTATCGTCTGCGAACTTACCCACCCATCGACATTTTCATCCAGGTCATTTATATATACGTATACCACAAACAGCAGAGGTCCCAGGACGGATCCATGCGGAACACCACTAGTCAGGGAACTCCAGCCAGAATAAGTCCCATCAACCACTACCCTCTGTCTTCTATGGGCAAGCCAATTCTGAATCCAAACAGCCAATTCACTGTGGATCCCATGCATCTTAATCTTCTGGATGAGCCTCCCAATGAGGGACCTTGTCAAACGCCTTACAAAAATCCACGTAGACAACATCCACGGCTCAACCTTCATCAATCACCCTCGTCACCTCCTCGAGAAAACTTAATCAAGTTAGTAAGACATAGAACACTACAGCACAGTACAGGCCCTTCGGCCCACAATGTTGTGCTGACATTTTATCCTGCTCTAAGATCTATCCAACCCTTCCCTCCCACATAGCCCTCCATTTCTCTATCATTCATGTGTCGATCTAAGAGTCTTTTAAATGTCCCTAATGTATCTGCCCCCACAACCTCTGCCAGCAGTGCGTTCCACGCACCCACCACTCTCTGTGTAAAAAAAACTTACCCCTGACATCCCCCTTATACCTTCCTCCAGTCACCTTAAAATTATGCCCCCTCGTGTTAGCCATTGTCACCCTGGGGAAAAGTATCTGACTGTCCACTCGATCTATGCCTCTTATCATCTTGTACACCTCTATCAAGTCACCTCTCATCCTCCTCCTCTCCAAAGAGGAAAGCCCCAGCTTGCTCAACCTATCCTCATAAGACATGCTCTCCAATCCAGGCAGCATCCCGGTAAATCTCCTCTGTACCCTCTCTAAAGCTTCCACATCCTTCCTATAATGAGGTGACCAGAACTGAACACAATACTCCCAAGTGTGATCTGACCAGAGTCACCTCAGAGTTACTCATGACTTACCTCACACGAAGCCATCCCTAACTAGGCCATGATTTTCCAAATGCTCGTTAAATCCTATCCCTAAGAATCCTCTCCAATTACTTACCTATCAATGATGTGAGACTCACCAGTCTATAGTTTATCCTCACCAGTATATTGTTAATGAGCTTCTCAATCAGTAAAACTACCACGAGAGCCAGAGCAAAGGCTTTTCCTTCCCAGGGTGTTAAGAGGCCCAGAAGCCCTCCAACCAGACTGAGAGAAAGAGAGCACTAACTATTGATGGTTCTGCTGGCATCTTCTGGCTTGAGGTCTCTGTGCTGGTATCTGCCTTGACAGGGGAGGCAGAGCTTGCGTTGAGGGACAGCGGAGGCGGCGGGGCTTTCCGCTTGGTTTTAGCCTCAGGTTGCTTCTGATTGGCTGGCGCCGACGTGGTGTCCGCCGTCGATGGAGTCAGCTCAGACGGCCCGGGTGAGGAGCCGGGTGTTGGCACAGTACCGCTGGTGGCACCTTCCTGGGTATTGCTGGTGGACGAGGTTGGTACCGCCAGGTTGTGGTTGACCACTGAGCCCTGGCTAATGGCACTAGGCAGTGGTCTTGATGGGCCCATCAACCCCGATGAGTCTGAAGTTTCTGTAGTGTCCAGAGAGGCCCCACTGGCCAATGACGTGAAGTCCGATGACACGGTCAGACTGCTCTGTCTCTTCTTTAGCCGGGGAGCGGGCAGTGGTCTCTCACTCCTCGCACTATTGGCCTCCCAGACCCTGGAATTAAGAGCAAACTGTACAATGAATGGGGTCCATTACTCAATGAACCTTACACTCAATGAGTGAGGTCCAAAACTCAATGAATCCAACATTCAAAGAACAGGGTCCAACACTTAAACCCATACTCAATGAATTGAGTCCAATACTCAATGAACCCAATACTCAAACAACAGGGTCCAACACTTAAACCCATACTCAATGAATGGAGTCCAACATTTGAAAAACAGGGTCCAACAATGAATGGAGTCCAACACTTGAAAAACTCAACACTCCAATGAACCCAACACTCAGACAATTGGGTCCCATGCTCAGTGAACCCAATGCTCAAAGAACAGGGTCCAACGCTCAACGAAGCCAACACTCAGTGAATGGAGTCTGACATTCAATGAATGATGTCCAATTCTCAATGAACCCATCATTGGGGGGGGAGGGGAGAGGGGGAGAGCCGGGGGGGGGGGGGGGGGGAGCAAAAAAGATTCACGAGGATGTTGCTGGGACTACGGGACCGGAGGGCTTGAGTTATAAGGAGAGACTGGATAGGCTGGGGCTGTTTTCCCTGGAGCGAAGGAGGCCGAATAGGATGAGGTTAAACGCCTTTCACTATGTAAAAAAACAAAGTGCTGGAGGAACTCAGCGGGTCGGGCAGCATCTGTGGAGGGAGATGGACAGTCAACGTTTCGTGTCGAGACCCTCCATCTGGACTGAAAGAGAGAGGGGAAGGGGTGTGGTAAGAGCTGGCAAGTGATAGGTAGATCCAAGTTGGGGGGGGGGGTGGGAGTGGGAAGCTGGGAGGTGAGAGGTGGAGGTGACAGAGGGCTGCAGATGGTGGGATCTGATGGGAGAGGAAGGTGGGGCATGGAAGCAAATAAGGGAGGTGGGGAGGGCAGATGTCACTTGATCGAGCTTTTCGAAGGAGTGACAGAGAGGACTAATTGGGGAAATGCAGACGATGTGGTATATTGAGACCTCCAAAAGACATTAACAATTTATCAGCTAATTGCCATTAAGATTGAAGGCCAAGAAGTTAAGAGAGTTGGAATCAGAATTATTACAACGTATGACATGAAATTTGTTGTTTTGCGGCAGCAAAGACATACAAATCTATAAATTATATAAATGAATAAACAGTGTGCAGAAAAATCGGAATAATAAGGTAGTATTCATAAACCATTGAGAGATCTGATGGCAGAGGGGAAGAAGTTGTTCCTGAATCATTGAGTGTGGGCCCTCCTCCCCGATGGCAGTAACGAGAAGAGGGCATGTCCTGGATGGTGAGGGTCCTCAGTGATGGATGCCGCCTTCTTGAGGCACCGTCTCGTGAAGATGTCCCTGATGGTTGTTGGTTGAATGTCCAGACATAACACTGAGAAAGCTGCGTTAGATTTTGGAACACAGCAGCTATGTAAACTAGTCATCGAAAGATTGGCAGATGGAGGAGGGGAGAGCGGGAGTGGCGACAGAGGCTGAGAGGTGATAGGTGGAGGTGACAAGGGGGCTGCAGATGGTGGGATCTGATAGGAGAGGAAGTTGGAGCGTGGAACCAGATAAGGGGGTGGGGTGGGGACCCAGTGGGAGGGGTGTGTGGCTGATGGGTGGAGGAGGGGAAAAGCAGCCGTGCAACTTGTCCCTGGAGCTGAAGCCCAAATTCCACGCATGACCGAGCAGGTAGAGGGTCACAAACAAGCAGGGAAGGAGAGCAGACGGCGGCCGGGTTGGTAATACGAGAGGTCCCGGCCAACTGCACAAAGTCAAGAGAGGAACTAGAAGAGGAAGTGTGAGGCAAACAGAAAGCAAGGGAGAGAAGAAACACCAAGAGCCAGCAAGCGTAAAAGAGGAAGCAAAAAATACTCTGCAGTCATGTGAGCAGGAGAGGCCGGGGTCAGTCAGAAACCAAAACGGAAATTTATTTGTAGAACAGAGGCCACAGCTGAGGTATTCAGTGAATAATTTACATCAGTCTCCACCGAGGAGAACTACAAGTGTCATCTCAGTGGTTGAAATCGTTGATGGGCTAAAAATTGATAGAACATAGAACACTACAGCACAGTACAGGCCCTTCGGCCCACAACGTCGTGCCGACATTTTACCCTGCTCTAAGATCGATCTAACCCTTCCCCACCACATAGCCCCCCATTTCTCTATCATTCATGTGTCTATCTGAGAGTCTCTTAAATGTCCCTAATGTATCTGCCCCCACAACCTCCGCCGGCAGTGCGTTCCACGCACCCACCACTCCCTGTGTAAAAAACTTACCCCTGACATCCCCCTTATACCTTCCTCCAGTCACCTTAAAGTTATGGCCCCTCGTGTTAGCCATTGTCGCCCTGGGAAAAAGTCTCTGACTGTCCACTCGATCTATGCCTCTTATCATCTTGTACACCTCTATCAAGTCACATCTCATCACTCCAAAGAGAAAAGCCCGAGCTCACTCAACCTAACCTAAAGCTGAAACTTATGCCGTGTGTTAATCAGCTGGTGCAGATGTTATTTAGAATTTCAGTTTCAACATCACCAGCATTTACTGCCCATCCCTAACCGCCCCCTTGAGAAGGCGCGGATGGGGGGTGGTGGGGGTGGGGAGATGAGCTGCCTTCTTGAACCACCACAGTCCTTCCGGTGAAAGCGATAGGCAGGGAGAACCTAGAGTGACATTGGGAAAATGTTTCCCTGCGGCAAGCAGTCAGGGTCCAGACTGTATATCCAGGGGGAAGTAGTACGGGGGCATTTAAAATTGGGAAAGAATCCCAAAAAAAAGAGAATTTGCAGGAGGTATTGGTATTGATATGGGTATTGATTTATTATTGTCATGTGTGAGTTTAGGGAGCTACAGGTGGATGGGGTAGTTAAGAAAGCTTATGGGACGTTAGCTTTCAGAAGTCGTGGGATCGAGTTTAAGAGCAGCGAGGTAATGATGCAGCTCTACAAAACTCTGGTTAGACCACACTTGGTGTCCAGTTCTGGTCGCCTCATTATAGGAAGGATGTGGAGGCGTTGGAAAGGGTACAGAGGAGATTTACCAGGATGCTGCCTGGTTTGGAGGGTATGCATTATGAGGAGAGACTAAGGGAGCTAGAGCTTTACTCTTTGGAGAGGAGGAGGATGAGGGGAGACATGATAGAGGTGTACAAAATATCAAGAGGCATAGATAGAGTGGACAGCCAGCGCCTCTTTCCCAGGGCACTAATGCTCAATACAAGAGGGCATGGCTTTAAAGTAATGGGTGGGGAGATATCAGAGGGAGGTTTTTTACCCAGAGAGTGGTTGGGGCATGGAATGCGCTGCCTGGGGTAGTGGTGGAGGCAGATCAAGTTCAAAAGATTGTTAGATAAGCATATGGAGGAATTTAAAATAGGGGGATATGTGGGAGGAAGGGGTTAGATAGTCTTAGGTGAGGTTTGAAGGTCGGCACAACATGGTGGGCCGAAGGGCCTGTATTGTGCTGTACTGTTCTATGGTACCGAGATACAGTAGAACGTAGCACAGGAACAGGCCCTTCGGCCCACCATGTCTGTGCTGAACACGATCTCCTCTGCCTGCACACGATCCGTATCTCTCCATTCCCCGCACATCCACGTTTAACAGCCTCTTAGGTGCCTGCAGAAAGCTTTTGTTTTGCGCGCCATCCAAAAGTACATCAAGGTAGCAAAAAGAAAACAGAATGCAGAATATAGTGTTGCAGTTAAAGTGCAGTGCAGGCAGACAAATGAAGTGCAAGGGCCACGACGAGGTAGATTGGGAGATCACGAGTTCATCTTTTAGTGTGTGAGGTGTTCAAGAGTCTGATAACAGCGGGATAGGAGGCATCGAGTCTGGTGGTGTGTGTTTTTAAGCTTTTGTATCTTCTGCCCAACAGGAGGAGGGGAGAAGAGAGTGTGACGGGGGCGGGAGGGGTCCTCGATTATGTTGGCTGCTTTCCCAAGGCAGTGGGAAGTGTAGACGGGGTCAATGGGGGGGGGGGGGGGGGTGCGGGGAAGGTGAGCAAGTGAGACTAGCTGGATTGCTTTTACATAGAACTAGTACAGATTGGATGGACCGAAGGGCCCCCTTCTGTGCAGGAATGGTTATAACCCGGCAATATTGGTGTGAGGTTGGACTTGCAGATAGGTCCAGGACAGCAAGATCCCTTGGCCAAAGGGAATCAGTAATCTGGCTGGGTTCTTAGAACAATTAATGGCTCCACGATCATTTTTGAAAGCCGCAGTTTGTTTCCCCACGGGTTTGCTTCCCCGCGGAACTGCCCTTGTGGGATTCGAACCGGCGTCACCAATCCAGTGCTACTATAGCAGCTGGTTGGATGAGCATTGACCAATGAGGTGGGAGTTCTAGTCACATGGTAACCCCTCGCACTTACCCATTGTGCTTTGCTCCTCCGGCTAGTTGATTGGCAGTGGGTTTGGGGGTGACTTCTAGGTCCCGGTCACTGAGCTGGGCGTCTTCAAAGGGATTGGTCAGTTCAACGGCGCTGGCTATTGGCTGCTGGTCAGATGTTGACTCCTGCCCATCGGGCTTTACATGGGCCGCTTGCGGTACAGGCGGGTTGACCAAACTCTCTCCCGTGGCGCTCTGGGGCAGCTGCTCTGTCCTCAGCTTCTGAATGCTGCGGTTTGCGTCCAATGGAACAGAGGGCTGCTCGTCCTGATCAAAAGGGTTTCCGTGAGCAACAGGGCAGGGCGGCTGAGGAGTGTCCTTGGTCAGAGGTGCCTCATGGCCACCTTTATCTGGGATTGGAGCTGTGTGTCAAGGAGAATTGACTGGAGTCAGACACAGAGCGAAGCTCCCCCTACACCGTCCCATCACACACTCCCGGGGTCAGACACAGAGTGAAGCTCCCCCTACACCGTCCCATCACACACTCCCGGGGTCAGACACAGAGCGAAGCTCCCTCTACACCGTCCCATCACACACTCCCGGGGTCAGACACAGAGTGAAGATCCCTCCACACTGTCCCATCACACACTCCCAGTGTCAGACACACAGTGAAGCTCCCTCTGAACTGTCCTGTCACACACTCCCGGGGTCAGACACAGAGTGAAGCTCCCTCTACACAGTCCCGTCACACACTCCCGGGGTCAGACACAGTGCGGGGACTGCTCCTCGCCTTCTAGCTGCACTTTAGTCCCCACCTGTTCATCTATGGTCATCCAGTAAGGAGGGGGGCAAGGAGGGCTGAGGATATCCTGGTAAACTTGCTCCTGGGGCTGGCTAAATTAAATTAAATTTAAATTTTAAATTTTATTTACAGCGTGGTAACAGGCCCTTCCAGCCCAACAAGTCCGCGCCGCCCATTTTAAACCCAAATTAACCTACCTGTACGTCTTTGGAACGTGGCAGGAAACCGGAGCACCCGGAGGAAACCCACGCAGACACGGGGAGAACGTACAAACTCCTTACAGACAGAGGCTGGAATCGAACCCTGATCGCTGGCGCTATAATAGCATCGCGCTAACCGCTACACTACCATGCCACCCCACTAGCTAAGGTGGCTATCTGTGGATCCTGGAAGCGGGTAGCGGAAGGTGCTGCCCGAGCGGGATGTTCCGGGGGGGTTATGTCCATGCCCTGATAGCTGTAGAGAGGGAATATGCAGTGTCTACGGGAACCATGGACGCCTTCCGGGACCGTTGGGCACCACGGGGGATAAGTGCCATCCTTGGTAGGGATGGGGATATTTTAATTTAGTTTAGTTGTGTTAGTGACTGTGTTTAGACACTGTTATTGTCTCTGTTTGTTGTAGTTTTGTGGTATTGTAGATTGTCTTTTGTAATAAAGGAATTTAAAAAAGAAAAAAGGGAGTCAGACACAGAGTGAAGCTCCCTCTACACCGTCCCGTCACACACTCCCGGGGTCAGACACAGAGTGAAGCTCCCTCTACACCGTCCCATCACACACACCCGGGGTCAGACACAGAGCGAAGCTCCCTCTACACCGTCCCGTCACACACACCCGGGGTCAGACACAGAGTGAAGCTCCCTCTACACCGTCCCAATCACACACTCCCGGGGTCAGACACAGAGTGAAGCTCCCTCCGCACCGTCCCATCACACACACCCGGGGTCAGACACAGAGTGAAGCTCCCTCTACACCGTCCCATCACACACTCTCGGGGTCAGACACAGGGTGAAGCTCCCTCCACACCATCCCATCATACACTCCCGGGATCAGACACAGAGTGAAGCTCCCTCTACACCGTCCCATCACACACTCCCGGGATCAGACACAGCGTGAAGCTCCCTCCACACCATCCCATCACACACTCCCGGGGTCAGACACAGCGTGAAGCTCCCTCTACACCATCCCATCACACACACCCAGGGTCAGGCACAGCGTGAAGCTCCCTCTACACCATCCCATCACACACACCCGGGGTCAGGCACAGAGTGAAGCTCCCTCTACACCGTCCCATCACACACACCCGGGATCAGACACAGAGTGAAGCTCCCTCTACACCGTCCCATCACACACTCCCGGGATCAGCCACAGAGTGAAGCTCCCTCTACACCGTCCCATCACACACTCCCGGGGTCAGACACAGAGTGAAGCTCCCTCTACACCGTCCCATCACACACTCCCGGGGTCAGACACAGAGTGAAGCTCCCTCTACACCGTCCCATCACACACTCCCGGGGTCAGACACAGAGTGAAGCTCCCTCTACACTGTCCCATCACACACTCCTGGGGTCAGACACAGAGTGAAGCTCCCTCCGCACCGTCCCATCACACACACCCGGGGTCAGGCACAGGGTGAAGCTCCCTCTACACTGTCCCCACACACTCCCGGGGCACTGTGTTCTCTGTTTTCCCAAGACGTACAAGTAGGATGTCCTTTGATCTGCTCACCCTGCACCACAGTCGGTCCAATGGGACCCAGACATTGTGATTGGACTCTGTCTCTTCGAAAGTCAAAAATATTTGCAAATGGCCCCCCCTCCCCCGAATTGACATAGCGACCCGGTTTCTTCAGCGGGGTGGGTGAGAGGACTCACCTGACTGGGCCCTGGGTCCGTGCTGAAGCCCTGTCCCATGATGTTCCTCTTCCTCCTCCAGAACACTGAGGGGCTCGTTGGTATCTGAGGTCAGAGCAAGGAAAGTTCTGTGGGGCCAAGGCTGCTCCCGTGTTCCAAATTCAACATCCACCCATCCCTCCACTTCCCCAGGATTTATCATTCCCGAGGAGCGACTGAAGTCAGTCGTCGGTCACCCCACTCCAGAACATCACCTGAAGGCCTCAGGGGGATTTAATAGAGGGCTTTCTCTGCTGCAGTGCACGCTGGGATACCCTGGGCTTCATTGTTGACTGTGGCTTCAGTTCACCTGCCGTCCTGCCTAAACTTACGTCTCCGGCGAGAAGGGAAAGCGGAGGGAAATGGAAGGATTACAGGGCAAGGATAAAGGGTACGAGGGAGAACTGGAAAGAAGTGAATACAAGAAAGTGTACGTGGGATGCAGTGAGTGGCTGAGGGACGAAGAACGGGGCTGAGGAGATAAAGAGGATGTATTACAATTGTACAGTGTGTTGTTGAGGCCACACTTTGAGTACTGTGCACAGTTTTGGTCCCCTTTACCGAAGAAAGGAATACAAGTAGCACTTAATCAGTCCAAAAGAGATTCAGCAGGCTCTTGCCAGGGATGAGAGGGTTTGTCCTATCAAGAGAGGGCAAACAGGTTGGATTTGTGTTCTTCTGAGTTTAACAGAAGAAGGGGCGTCAATATTGAGTCACGCGAGATCCTGAGGGGACGCGACGGGGGAGATGTGGAGATGTTTCCACCAGTGGGAGAGTCTCGATCATTATAAGATTAGGGGGCGGTCGTTTAAAACTGAGGTGTGTAGGGACCTCTTCTCACAAGGAGGAGGGGGAAAGGGGGGGGCGAATCTCTAGAACTCTCGGCCCCCCGAGGTACGTGGGGTTTGGATCGCTGGGGGGGGGGTAGTTAAAAGAGGAGGGAGTAAATTTATCGAAGATCTGGGGAACTGAGGGCTGTGGGGAACCGGAACAGGAGAGATGAGGCCTGGGGCAGATCAGCCAGTCAGATTGAACGGCGGGGCAGGTTTGAGGGGCCGAGTGGCCCACACCTGTGTATCGTGGAGGTCGTGGCTGTCACGTGACAGCGCACTGCCCCTTACCTGTCGAAAGGTACATCACTGTCAATCAAGGTTTGGCTCCACCCCCACCCATTAGTGCACACCTAGGTATTGGACATTTGAGTGCCTTCGTCCTTGACCCCCGAGCCACTGGTCTGTTTGAACTACCTGGGCTGGACCCCTAGCCCTCCAGCACTGTAAAGAGTGCCACATGTGCGTGGTTCGGTCTCTTTGACTGCTCGGAGGAATCGTGGACCAACACTGCAGAGACCACTGGTGAGGTGTGCACTTCCATAGGGGTAATAGTGTCCCAGTTAATATTCCTAGTTAGCGCAGAGCCATGCCTGCACTGTATCGAGGGGTGGCAGGTATCGTATTGACTGTTCCTTGAATGTATGTACTTTGCAACAAGGGTAAAATACACACAGCTAACAATTTCCCCAAACTTGCCATCAATCGTGTGTGCGAGAGCGAGAGAGAGAGAGCGAGAGAGCAAGAGATCCCCATGATCATTTTCCCTGGTCTGTCTTTGAGAACAAAGCCCGTCATTGCCAGACTGTGTTTAGAGTCCTTTACTTTTGAGACCTCGGACTTCTTTCCTTCTCACTCAGAACAACCTGCTCCCATTTTCTTGCGTCCTTGGAAGGGGATGCGAGAGATGGAGACCACGGGTTAAAAACCCATCAGGATGATATTACGACTGAACCTTTCCCTGCAACAACCTTTCTCGTGTGTTCTACTTTGTTATGTAGAAGTGTAAGTTAGTTACTGCCTGTACAGTAGCCGGTCCCAGTGGGCAAGGCTACTGTATGGGTTGAGGAGAAAGTGCCCCACTCAAATGGAGGGGAATCCTTGCCCTAGAGGCTAAGTTATTGAATTCATTCCAAAAAAATAAATCAAAAGGTTTCTGGTATTGATCTCATTAGGAGGAGAATGAGGGGCGACCTTATCGAAGTGTTTCAAATTATGAAAGGCATAGATAAGGTGGACGGTAACAGTCTTTTCCCCAGGGTAGGGGACTCCAAAACTAGGGGGAGCATAGATTTAGGGTGAGAGGGGAAAGATTTATAAGGGACCCGAGGGGCAACTTTTTCCACGCAGAGGGTGGTGAGTACATGGAACGAGCTGCCAGAGGAGGTACAATAGTATCATTTAAGAAGCACTTGGATAGGTACATGGAGGGGTGGGTCTTCGAGGGATATGGGCCGAATGCAGGTAATTGGGACTAGCTGGGTGGGTGCCGTGGTCGGCATGGACTGGTTGGGCCGAAGGGCCTGGATCCGTGCTGTTTGATCTCATGACTCTAAGATACTGGAGGAATTGAGGGATTTAGGAAAAGGACAGGCAAATGATATCGAGGGAGAAGATGAGCCCGGACCTCCTCCAACAGCAGGCCATATCTGAGGGGCAGATTGGCCTCGACTTGATCCCGTCGCGTGTGGCGGGCGGTCTCCGCCGACCCCGGTCCCAACACCAAGAACCGGCCCCAACAGGCATAGGAGCTGGCAGACCAATGGGAAAGCATGTGCCAGTCAGAAACATCCAATCAGCATGCGCGGTCCAAACAGTGACCTCCACCGCCCCGTGGCTCCCTCCCCACTCCCCGCCTCGCCCTGGTTAATTCCTTAACCCCAGCCAGGCCGCCATTTGCAAAGTAGGTGCATGGGATACGAGTAAAACGTAAAGCAAAGGGCAGTTGCCCTGTTAGTGCTGATTGTCGACAGAATTAGTGCTCGACACATCCCATTCTGTTGGTACAACTAGGCTATCATTGTACCATTCCCTTGGAACATAGAACAGTACCATATCATATAGGAGCAGAATTAGGCCATTCTGCCCATCGAGTCTGCTCCGCCATTCGATCACGACTGATTTGTTTTCAACCCCATTCTCCTGCCTTCTCCCCCAAACCCTTAACCGCCCCCCCCCCTTACCAGTCAAGAACCTATCAACCTCTGCCTTAAATACACCCAATGACTTGCCCTCCGTGGCAACACATTCCACAGATTCACCGCCCTCTGGCTGAAGAAATTCCTCCTCATCCCAGTTCTAAAGGGACGTCCCTTCATTCTGAGGCTGTGCCCTCGGATCCCGGACCCTCCCACTGATGGAGACATCCTCCCCACATCCGCTCTATCCAGGCCTTTCCGTATCCAGTAGGTTTCAATAAGAATCCCCCCTCATCAGGGACAGGAACCCACGATGTTGTGTGGAACTAATTACACTAATCCCCTTCTGCCTGCACAAGGTCCATATCCTCCACTCCCTGCACATTCACATGCCTGTCTAGGAGCCTTTTAAACGTCTCTACATCATGATTTTATGAACCTCTATAAGGTCACCCCTCAGCCTCCTTTGCTCCAGGGAAGGAAGTCCCAGCCTCTCCGGCCTCTCCTTATAACTCAAGCTCTCCAGTCCCGGTAACATCCTCGTGAATCTTCCCTGCACCTTTTCAATGACGTCCTTCCTATAGCTGGGCGACCAGAACTGCGCACAGTACTCCAAGTGCGGTCTCACCAGCACCTTGTACAGTTGTAACAGGATGTCCTAACTTTTGTACTCAGTGCCCTGACTGATGAAGGCCGACGTGCCAGATGCCTTCTTCACCATCCTGTATGCCTGTGTCTCCACTTTCAGGGAACCATGTACCTGTAATTCCGATGTTCCTCTGTTCTATAACAATTCCCAGGGCCCTGCCATTTTACTGTACAAGTCCTGCCCTTACAGCATAGAAAGAGGCCGTTCAGCCCATCAAGTCTTAAGCCGGCTCTCTCTCCCATTCCCCCCAACCCCTCCAATTTTCCCTGTAACCTATTCTCCACAAATTGCTGTTGACTGCCCCCACCCCCCCCCCCATATTCTACACCCTCACCCACACAATGGGAGCCCCCACACATCATTGGGATGTGGGAGGGAACCGGAGCACCCGGGGGAACCCATGCAGTCACGGGGAGAACGTGCAAGCTGTGCGCGCGCGCGCACACACACACACACAGCGCCGGAGGTCGGGTGAAGTTTCAGGTGGAGACACTGCGTCAGGATTTTAGGAAAGGTGATAGAATTGACTGGTTCTGCATGGGTGCAGGAGGCAACACCAATGCATTCATCGGTGCAACAGAGAAAGAGTTGCATCCTGATGCACAATCTCGACCCAAAACGTTGACGATTCCTCCCCCCACCCCCCCCCCCCACAGATGCTGCTTGACCCACCGTCTATAAAGCTCCAGATCCCAGCACCTGCACTCTCGTGTCTCCAAGACACAAGCATAGTTTACATCAGGAATGCAACTCTGCAGAATAACCCAAAGAGGAAGTTTGCAATACTCCCAAGAATAAGGTACATGGGGAGATTTTATGCATGGGGCTGTACTCCAGTGATTAAGGTAATAGGACTTTCAACAGGGCTATACTCTAGGGATTAAGGTACAGGGGAGGTTTTATGCATGGGGCTGTACTCCAGTGATTAAGGTAATAGGACTTTCAAGAGGGCTATACTCTAGGGATTAAGGTACAGGGGAGATTTTATGCATGGGGCTGTACTCCAGTGATTAAGGTAATAGGACTTTCAAGAGAGCTATACTCTAGGGATTAAGGTACAGGGGAGATTTTATGCATGGGGCTGTACTCCAGTGATTAAGGTAATAGGACTTTCAAGAGAGCTATACTCTAGGGATTAAGGTACAGGGGAGATTTTATGCATGGGGCTGTACTCCAGTGATTAAGGTAATAGGACTTTCAAGAGGGCTATACTCTAGGGATTATGGTACTGGACACACCTATCAGCTGTGCAAGGGGTGCAAGAGGGAGCCAGCAAGACACAGCAATTTCAAACACATGGACCAGATTCCCGAACCGGAGCAGGAGCACCTCCAACAGCCTGATGCAGGTTAAAAGCACCGAAGCAAGCTCCAACCCAATGCTCACCCACCTCTCCGCTGGTCCAAGTTAAAGAGAAACTTAAAGCCTGCGACAGAACCAGAGGGAGTTTTCAGGCAGCTCAGTGGAAAGTGCGGAAAAACCAATCGCGCAGTCAGATTTCTAAATTCCCCCAGATTTTTTCCCCACCATCTGGGTCGTGCCGTCTTCTCACAGCTCCCATCGGGCAGGAGGTACTGAAGCCTGAAGTCCCCACACCACCAGGTTCAGGAACAGCGACTTCCCTTCAACCATTCGGTTCTTGAACCGACCGGCACAACCCTAATCTATATTACCTCAGTAACAGCAACACTATGGCCACTTTGCACTACAGTGGGCTTTTCTTTGGTTCTAACTGTGTTCTTTCTTGTATAATTTGTGTTCTTCTTGTGAAGCCATGCACCTGTGATGCTGCTGCAAGCAGGCTCTTGCACCTGTGTATACATGTACTTGTGTGTACGACAACATACGTGCACTTGTGTGTAATGACAACACAGTTGCATCAGCGCCTGGAATGGAGGCTCCAACGCGCAGGATCGCAAGAGGCTGCAGAGGGTTGTAGACTCAGCCAGCTCCATCACGGGCACAACCCTCCCCACCATCGAGGACATCTTCAAGAGGCGGTGCCTCAAGAAGGTGGCATCCATCACTAAGGACGCTCACCATCCGGGATATGCCTTCTACTTGTTACTACCACCAGGGAGGAGGTACAGGAGCCTGAAGACCCACACTCAACGATTCAGGAACAGCTTCTTCCCCTCCGCCATCAGATTTCTGAACGGTCCATGAGCACCACCTCGTTATTCCTTTTGTTTTTACACTATTTTGTAATTTATAGTAATTTTTATGTCTTGCACTGTACTGCTGCCTGGGACAGAGAGCTGTGGACATAGCCTAGCATATCATGGAAACCGGCCTCCCCTCCATGGACTCTATACCTCTCGCTGTCTTGGCGTAGCAGCCAGCATAATCAAAGACCCCACCCACCCAGGTCATTGACTCCCATGAGGGCACGTACTACCAGACTCAAGGACAGCTTCTACCCCACTGTGATAAGACTATTGAACAGTTCCCTTATACGTGGACTATTGACCTCACAATTGGTATTGGTATTGCTTTATTATTGTCACTTGTAAACTTGTCTTGCATACTGATCGTACAGGTCAATTCATTACACAGTGCAGTTACATTGAGTTAGTACAGAGTGCATTGAGGTAGTACAGGTAAAAACAATAACAGTACAGAGTAAAGTGTCACAGCTACAGAGAAAGTGCAGTGCAATAAGGTGCAAGGTCACAACAAGGTAGATCGTGAGGTCAGAGTCCATCTCATCGTATAAGGGAACCGTTCATTAGTCTTATCACAGTGGGGTAGAAGCTGTCCTTGAGCCTGGTGGTACGTGCCCTCAGGCTCCTGTATCTTCTACCCGATGGGAGAGGGGAGAAGAGAGAATGACCCGGGTGGGTGGGGTCTTTGATTATGCTGGCTGCTTCACCAAGGCAGCGAGAGGTAAAGACAGAGTCCAAAGAAGGGAGGCTGGTGTCCGTGACGCGCTGGGCTGTGTCCACAACTCTCTGAAGTTTCTTGCGGTCCAGGGCAGAGTAGTTGCCGTACCAAGCTGTGATGCATCCAGATAGGATGCTTTCTATGGTGCATCGATAAAAGTTGGTGAGTGTCCCTTGCACATTATTGTCCGCCTGCAATGCACTTCCCTGTAGCTGTGACACTTTACTCTGTATTCTGTTACTGTTTTTACCCTGTACTACCTCAACGCACTCTGTACTACCTCAATGCACTGTGTAATGAATTGACCTGTACGATCGGTATGCAAGACAAGTTTTTCACTGTACCTCGGTACAAGTGACAATAATAAACCAATACAACAAATTTCACAACATACAAGTCAGTGATGATAAACCTGATTCTGATTCTAAACTTGACTTTGGATGAGGGCTTCAGCAGGTAAAGAACGAGATAGGGTGAGATAATGAGACCAGGGGAAACAGCTGGTCATAACTTCACCAATTCTCTCCCCAAGAGGCTCAGACCCTTAGAGAATAGAGAAAGTATCCTGACAGGTTGCACCGCAACCTGGTACGGTAATTCCAATGCAAGAGGTTGCAGAGGCCAGTGGACACAGCCCCGGTCCATCACTGGCACAGCCCTCCCCACCACTGACAGCATCTACAGGAGCCGCTGCCTCAAGAAGGCGGCATCTGTCATCAAAGATCCCCACCATCCGGGCCGTGCCATCTCCTCGCAGCTACCGTCGGGCAGGAGGTACAGAAACCTGAAGTCCCCACACCACCAGGTTCAGGAACAGCTACTTCCCTTCAGCCATCAGGTTCTTAAACAGACCTGCATAACCCTAACCTTACCTCAGCAAAGGAACACAGCAGACCACCTCTCATAAGATTTCTTTATTAGTCACATGTACATCGAAACGCACAGTGAAATCTTTTGCGTCGAGTGTTCTGGGGAGCAGACCGCAAGTGTCGCCACGCTTCCGGCGCCAACACAGCACGCCCACAACCTCCTAACCCGTACGTCTTTGGAACGTGGGAGGAAACCGGGAGCACCCGGAGGAAACCCACGCAGACATGGGGAGAACGTACAAACTCCTCACAGACAGCGGCGGGAATTGAACCCGGGTCGCTGGCGCTGTAACCGCTCTCTGGACTTGTTTCTGATTGGGTGTTTTCTTTCTCCCCCAACACTAAGGTCTTGTTTTGGGCAGGTCTTTTACTTCACTGTCTTGTGTAATATATTCTGTGTGTTGTCTGTACCTACGGGTTGTTAGCAAGTTTCTCATGGTACCTGTACCTCACCATATTTATGCACTTGACAGTAAAGTCCACTTGACTTCATTAACAGCTTCCTCAGTTTGGGGGCATTTAGGGATGGTCAATAAATGCTGGCATGGTCTGTGTCCGACAGACGAATAGATAATTTCTTTTTTAAAATGGTCCAGCTGTTTATCCACCAATCAGGACTGGGTGGCGGAGATGGGGAAGGCAGAAGCCTCTCTCCCACGCCTTCCACCATCTCTCGTCAGTCAGAAACGAGCCATTCGCTCCCCTTTTCAAGATGATCTTTTCCTTTGAGGTGTTGTCCTGCACTGACCCAGTATCTTGAATTTAATATCCAAAAATTCAAGTCAAGTCCAGTTTGTTGCCATGTGAGCAAGTGTGGTGAGGTACAGGTACAGGGAAAACTTGCTAGCAGGAGCATCACAGGCACGTAGGTACAGACAACACAGAACATAAATTGTACGAGACAGTGGAGACTGCCAGAGCAAGTGGTTGAGGCAGGTACATTAACAATATTTAAAAGGTACTTGGACAGGTACATGGATAGGAAAGGTTTAGAGGGACATGGGCCAAGGCACGGTAGTGTAGGGCCAGGACTTGAGGGCCTGAGTTATAGGGAGGCGTTGGACAGGCTAGGACCTCATTCCTTGGAGCGCAGGAGATTGAGAGGGGATCTTATGGAGGTGTATAAAATCATAAGGGGCATAGATAGGGTGAATGCATTCAGTTGGGCAGGCATGGTAGTGTATCGGTTAGCGCAATGCTATTACAGCGCCAGCGACCCAGGTTCGATTCCCACCGCTGTCTGTAAGGAATTTGTACGTTCTCCCCGTGCGTCTGCGTGGGTTTCCTCCGGGTGCTCCGGTTTCCTCCCACATTCCAAAGGCGTCCGGGTTAGGAAGTTGTGGGCGTGCTATGTTGGCACCGGAAGCGTGGCGACACTTGCGGGCTGCCCCCAGAACACTCGACGCAACAGGATGAATTTCACTGTGTGTTTCGATGTACATGTGACTAATAAAGAAATCTTGTGACCTTGCACCTTATTGCACTGCACTTTCTCTGTAGCTGTGACACTTTACTCTGTACTGTTATTGTTTTTACCTGTACTACATCAATGCACTCTGTACTAACTCAATGTAACTGCACTGTGTAATGAATTGACCTGTACGATCGGTTTGTAAGACAAGTTTTTCACTGTACCTCGGTACAAGTGACAATAATAAACCAATACCAATTATAGATGAGACTAGCTCGGATGGGCATTTTGGGCCGAAGGGCCTGTTTCCGTGCTGCATTACTGTGTGACGACGCTCGGTAGCTAGGCAACCGCTGCACCACTATGACTGGCATTGGTGGGGGGGGGGGGGGGAAGAAGGGGGAAGCGAAGGGCGAAATGTTTTCCGTGTGTTACGGGCTGTCGGGCGGCAGGGGTGGGGAGGATCCCACTCACCCATCACTTTGCTCCCCCGGTCTTCCTGCCGCACCCTCCTCCTGTCTCCTTCGTCCTCGTCGCTCTCCCCGGCGAAGTCGTCCAGGTTGCCAATGTCGCTCTGCTTCACGCTCATGAGGCTGGCTAGGCTCTGCATGTCCTCGTCCCTGTGGGGGTACGGGGGGGTGGGGTTAGGGGAGCGGGAGGCAGGGGAGAAGGAAGCCCAGAGTCAATGGACGAACTCGCCTGCCCGTCTCTCCCCTCGACGGCAGCCGCAAGTCCGTACGATACAGGAGCAGGGTTAGGCCACTCGGCCCATTGAGTCTGCTCTGCCATTCAATCCTGGCTGATCTTTTTTCCCTCAACCCCATAACCCTTCACCTCCTTACCAATCAAGAACATAGAAAACCTACAGCACAATTCAGGCCCTTCGGCCCACAAAGCTGTGCCGAACATGTCCCTACCTTAGAATTACTCAGCTTACCCACAGCCCTCTATTGTTCTCAGCTCCGTGTACCTATCCAAAAACTCTTAAAAGACCCTATCGTATCCGCCTCCACCACCATTGCCGGCAGCCCATTCTACACACTCAGCACTCTCTGAGTAAAAAACTTACCCCTGACATCTCCTCTGTACCTACTCCCCAGCACCTTAAACCCGTGTCCTCTTGTGGCCACCATTTCAGCCCTGGGGAAAAGCCTCTGACTATCCACACGATCAATGCCCCTCATCACCTTATACACCTCTATCAGGTCGCCCCCTCATCCTCCGTCGCTCCAAGGGGAAGAGGCTGAGTTCACTCAACCTGTTCTCATAAGGCATGCTCCCCAAACCTGGCAGCATCCTTGCAAATCTCCTCTGCACCCTCTCTATGGCTTCCACATCCTTCCTGTAGTGAGGCGACCAGAACTGAGCACAGTACTCAACCTATCAAGAACCTATCAACCTCTGTGTTAAATACACCTTGGCCTCCACCACCCTCCGTGGCAACGCATTCCACAGATTCACCGCCCTCTGGCTGAAGAAATTCCTCCTCATCTCAGTTCTCAAGGGATACCCCTTCATTCTGAGGCTGTGCCCTCGGATCCCGGACTCTCCCGCCGCCAATCCCACGGATGTGCATTCCGAACCACAAAGACCTGCTCCGTGAATTCCCGAGGGTGTGCTGCACTGTCAGGAGATGCTGAATCTCAGCAGAGGACCTCCTACCTCTCCCCCACCTTAAAGACCCCAAGGAGAAAGGCAGAAGAGCCTCCCCCCAAATCACCCCCACCCTGACGTCATCACGGTATATCATCAGCCTCATTGCACTTTGTGGGATCCTGCTGTGCACACATTGGCAGCCCACGCTACAACAGTGACCACAGTTGGAACGGAAAGAGCTTTCATTGGCTGTCGTGCACTTTTGGAGCTCCTGAAGGGTCTTTTTAAAAATTATCTTAATCCCTGGAATACAGGCCCGCGCACAAACTCTCCCTGTTAAAGTGTTCGGTTTTGGTCGCCCTGCCATAGGAAAGACGTCACCAAACTGGAAGGATTTACAAGGATATCGCCAGGACTTGAGGGCCTGAGTTATAGGGAGGGGTTGGACAGGCTAGGACCTCATTCCTTGGAGCGCAGGAGATTGAGAGGGGATCTTATGGAGGTGTATAAAATCATAAGGGGCATAGATAGGGTGAATGCACTCAGCTGGGCAGGCATGGTAGTGTATCGGTTAGCGCAATGCTATTACAGCGCCAGCGACCCAGGTTCGATTCCCACCGCTGTCTGTAAGGAATTTGTACGTTCTCCCCGTGTCTGCGTGGGTTTCCTCCGGGTGCTCCGGTTTCCTCCCGCATTCCAAAGACGTACGGGTTAGGAAGTTGTGGGCATGCTATGTTGGCGCCGGAAGTGTGGCGACGCTTGCGGGCTGCCCCCAGAACACTCTACGCAAAAGATGCATTCCACTGTGTGTTTCAACGTACACATGACTAATAAAGATACCTGACATTTTTCCCAGGGTTGGGGAATAAAGATAAGATATTAAGATATAAGAACTAGAGGGCGTGGGTTTAAAGTGAGACGGGAAAGATTTAAGACAACTTGAGGGGAAGAAAGGGTGGCACGTATGCGGAACAAGCTGCCAGAGGAAGTGGCAGAGGTGGTACAATTACGACACTTGGACAGGAAAGGTTTAGCGGGACATGGGCCAAATGGGCCCAACTTCGGATGGATCACCATGGACCAGTTGGGCCAAAGGGCCTGTTTACGTGCTGTATGACTCTGTGACTAAGTTTAAGTTTTTTTTAAGACAAACATCCACTAACCAAGAGGGAGATTTCCCACAGAGATCCCCCACGACCAGCCCATTAGTTAAATAAGGCAGTGCCTGTGCGTGGCCCATTTACGTGGCTCTCTGCTTTGAGCTCTGCTGGTACAGCACAGACTGGGCTCAGTACTATGGGCGTAAGTATACTTCATTCAGTACATATCTCATCCAGATTCATTTTATCAACTAAATACATTCTCTCACAATGGGTCAACACCCCTCACACTTCCTCCGCAAACAATACAGGCAGGAAGTGTTGAGTCTGTCAAACATTGTGCAGAGGTGGTGGGACCTTAGACCGTGGTACTCTGCAGCTGCAGTGCCTTCCCCATCACCTACTGCTACACCCTGGAAGCCCAGCAAGTTTCGGGCAAACCAAAGAATTCACCGGCAGTCACAGAGCACGGCACAACACCCTCCCCAAGATGCTACCCCTCACCCACACTCTGGGGGTAATTTACGGGGGACAATTACCCGATTGGGGTGTGGGAGGGAACTGGAGCACCTGGGGGAGACCCCACGCGGTCTTGGGGGAACGTGCAAGCTGCACACACACACACACACACACACACACACAGTGCCGGAGGTGGGGAACGAACCCGGGTCTCTGGAGCTGTGAGGCAGCGGCTCTACCTGCTGCGCCACCGTGCCTTGGGGTTCAAGGGCAACTTGCTTGCCCTCCACTTCTGTCTCTCTCCCTCCATGCACCCCTTTCCCTCCTCCCTTCTTCCTCTGTGTGTGTCTCTCTTTCTCTCTCTCCCCCTCCCACCCCTCCTCCCTCCCTCTTTCCCTCCCGCTCCCTCACACTTCCACTCCCTCCCCCTCAGAGTCTCCCCCCCATCCCTTCCCCCTCCCACAATGGAGGGCAATCTGCCTCCCCTCCAGCCTGGATGAACATACGGTCCCCGCGTGCGAACCCTTAACGTGGGGTAGCCGTTGTACGATGGACGTGGCGTAGCCCTGCCTCTGGGCCAAGACCTGTGCCCCGACAGAGCCAGGATCCCCAGCGCAGTGGGACACCAGACTCCGCCACACACAACACACAGGTATATCGACAGACACACACCGACAAAACCTCGCCCACACTCTCCCCCTCACCCTGGTACACCCCTTCCCCTACTCCATTCCCCCTTCACCAAATGCCTTCCTCATTACCCCCCCCCTCAGAACCCCTCCCCCCCAACAGACCAGCCAGCCACCCGATACCCCTCGCTCCAAGATGTCTCACCACTGTCCTCCTCCCTACACTGTGGCCGTGGGGGTCACCCACCCCACACCCAGCGGGCACTGGGAGAGGGGCAGAGGACAGAGGAGAGGAACCAAAACTCACGTGGCCCGTCCTTCTTGCAGGAAGACGCAGGAGAGGGAGAACCACAGTGTGGCAGAGACGACCTTGACGGAGAGGGGCTTGAGCTGGACTTTGATGTCGGTGGTCGTGGGCGTAGGGCTGGCATACTTCTTCATGCTGATGTCCACCGACGCCAACACCTTGCGCCGCCCCTTGCTCTCCTGAAACGGGAAACACAGCCCGTCTACATCCTCCGGTTACCCAGCACGGTCGAGGCACCGGTGTGGTTGGACCAGACCGTTTCCCACCCTGTCGGACGTTCCTCCTTGTGTCAATCCAAACTTTTCATTCATTTTTTTTTTAAAATGTTACACAAATAAATTTTCCAGTGAATCCAGTGAAGTTAATGGGAGCGGGGAATGGGGTCCCGGTGGGTTTAAAGGAGTGGGGAAAAACGGGGTCCCGGTGGGTTTAAAAGAAGTGGGGAAAACGGGGTCCCGGTGGGTTTAAAGGGAGCGGGAACGGGGTCCCGGTGGGTTTAGAGGGAGCACAGGGATCAGCACCCAATGAGCCAGATGCCAAACCAAAGGGATTTCCAAGGAATCGGAGAGCGGATTATCGGAATTTTAGTGCTAAAGCAGCAGACGACAGAACCTGAACACCACCCGCTATGTTCACCTCCATCACAGACGTGACCAACACCCCTAGCTGCCCCGTGAGAAGGTGGGGGGGGGGGGGGTGAGCCCCCCGCTCGAACAACCGCTGTCCTCCTGGTGAAGGCGCTCCCACAGTGCTGTCGGGGAGGGAGTTACGGGATCAGAGGGGCATAGATAGGGTGGATGCGCACAGTCTTTTCCCCAGGGTTGGGGAATCAAGAACCAGAGGGCACAGGTTTAAGGTGAGAGGGGAGAGATTTAATAGGGACCTGAGGGGCAACTTTTTCACGCAGAGGGTGGTCCGTATATGGAACGAGATGCCAGAGGAAGTGGTTGAGGCAGGGACATTAACAACACTTAAACGGCACTTGGACAGGTACACGGATGGGAAAGGTTTAGAGCGAAATAGGCCAAACCTGGGTAAATGGTTAGATGGTTGGACTAGCTTAGATGGGAATCTTGATAAGCATGGACCAGCTGGGCCGAAGGGCCTGTTTCCCTGCTGTGTGACTCTATTTGGGCCCAGTGACGGTGAAGGAACGGTGATGTGTTTCCGAGTCGGGACGGTACGTGTGAGGGGGAGGGGAACCTGCGGGTGGTGGTGTCCCCCCCTGCCCCCGCTGCCCTCGGAGGGAGAGGTAGCGGGTTTGGGAGGTGCCTGTTGGAGTAGCCCGGGCAGTCCACCATATTATGATCAAGGAGGAGACCATTTGGCCCATTGTGTCCATGGTGGCTCCCAACCTCAATCCCGTCAGCCTCATTCCCCCCCCCCAACCCCGTTTCTACCCCTCACCCATACACACCAGGGGGGGCAATTTACAGCGGACGATCAACCCACCGAACCCCACACGTCGTCGGGATGTGGGAGGAAACCAGAGCCCTTGGGGGAAACCCACGGGGTCACAGGGAGAACGTGCAAACTGCGCACGCGCGCACAGACGCGCGCACAGACGCGCACACGCACACACACAGACGCGCACACACACACACGCACACAGACGCGCACACACACAGACGCGCACACACACAGACGCGCACACACACACACACAGACGCGCGCACACACACACAGACGCGCGCACACACACACAGACGTGCGCACACACACACACACACACACACACACACACACACACACACACACAGACACGCACACACCAATAGCTTGTCCTGGACAAATCACATAGGTGCCACAGCCAAGAAAGCTCACCAGTGCCTCTACTTCCTCAGGAGGCTAAAGAAATTCGGTATGTCCCATTTGACACTCACCAACTTTTACCGATGCACCATAGAAAGCATCCTATCGTGATGCATCACGGCTTGATACGGCAACTGCTCCGCCCGGGACCGCAAGAAACTGCAGAGAGTTGTGGACACAGCCCAGTGTGTCATGGACACCAGCCTCCCTTCCATGGTCTATACCTCTCGCTGCCTTGGCGAAGCAGCCAGCATAATCAAAGACCCCACCCACCTGGGTCATTCTCTCTTCTCTCATCAGGTAGAAGATACAGGAGCCTGAGGGCACGTACCACCAGGCTCAAGGACAGCTTCTACCCCACTGTGATAAGACTATTGAACAGTTCCCTTATACGATGAGATGGACTCTGACCTCATGATCTACCTTGTTGTGACCTTGCAGCTTATTGCACTGCACTTTCTCTGTAGCTGTGACACTTTACTCTGAACTGTTATTGTTTTTACCTGTACTACCTCAATGCACTCTGCACTAACCCAATGTAACTGCACTGTGTAATGAATTGACCTTTACGATCGGTATGCAAGACAAGTTTTTCCACTGTACCTCGGTACAAGTGACAATAATAAACCAATACCAACACACAGACACAGACACGCACACACACGGTGCCAGAGGTCAGAATTGAACCCAGGTCTCTGGAGCTTTGAGGCAGCAGCTTTACACAGTTACCGCTGCGAGACTTTCCCCCCCACCCCCACCCCCACCCCCACCCCCCCCTTTAACACTCAAATCCCGGTCAGGAGGAGGGTGGAGTTGGACATTAAGCCTGCTAAAGACTGCTGCAGGGTGTGGGGCAGATGTCATGCGTGGACCCACTGACACTTATCAACAACAGCGACAAACCGGTTCTCCCGGGTCTGTTAGACCAACAGGTCTCCGACGATCAACGGTGCTGATTAATCTACAGTGTGTTCCAACCCTAAACATGCAAAGTACCCACTGACCCCTCCCTGATGTGAATGGGTGGTTGATGACTAGCACGGATTCAACGGGCTGAAGAGCCTGTTTCTGTGCTGCAGCTCTCCGCGACCCTCTTAACGGGGCCCCAGCATCGAATGCTGTTCAGCAGTTAGGGGGCGAATTGGTAAATTGGTTTTATTATTGTCCCTATTCTCCCCGTGTCTGCGTGGGTTTCCTCCGGGTGCCCTGGTTTCCTCCCACATTCCAAAGACGTACGGGTTAGGGAGTTGTGGGCGTGCTATGTTGGCGCCGGAAGCGCGGCAACACTCGTGCGCTGCCCCCAGAATGTTTTTTTTTAAAATAAAATTTTATTTACAGCGTGGTAACAGGCCCTTCCGGCCCAACGAGTCCGCGCGGCCCATTTTAAACCCATATTAACCTACCCGCACGTCTTTGGAATGTGGGAGGAAACCGGAGCACCGGGAGGAAACCCACACAGACACGGAGAGAACGTACAAACTCCTTACAGACAGTGACGGGAATCTCTACGATGCATTTCACTGTGTGTTTCAATGTACATCTGACTAATAAAGAAATCTTATGTACCAAGATACAGTGAAAAACTTTTGTCTGCGTGCTATCCAGACAGATCATTCCGTACATAAGTACATCAAGGTAGTACAAAAGCAAAACAGAAGGCAGAATAAAGTGTTACAGTTACAGAGAAAGCGCAGTGCAGGCAGACAGTAAGGTGCAAGGGCCACGATGAGGTAGATTGGGAGGTCAAGACACCATCTTAGCGTGCAAAGGTCCGCTCAAGAGTCTTACAACAGCAGGAAAGAAGCAGTCCTTGAGCCTGGCGGTACATGCTTTCAGGCCTTCGTATCTTCTGTGAGACGGGAGGGGGGAAGAAGAGAGACTGACTGGGGTGGGTGGGGTCTTTGATTATGTTGGCGGCTTTAGTGAGGCACCCGGGGGGGGGGGGGGGGGAGGGGAATCAAGAACTCGAGGGTGTAGGTTTAAGGTGAGAGGGGAAAGATTTAAAAGGGACCCGAGGGGCTATCTCTTCACGCAGTGGGTGGTGGGTATGTGGAACGAGCTGCCAGAGGAAGTGGGTGAGGCAGGTACATTAACAACACGTAAAGGACATTTGGATAAGTATACAGTCAGGAGGAAAAGGTTTCGAGGGAGAATCGGCCAAACGCAGGCATTAGGGACTAGTTTAGGTGGGCAACTATGGTCAGCATGGAGGAGTTGGGCTGAAGGGCCTGCTTCCCTACCATATTACTCTTAAGTTAGGCACTGTGTCACTTCAGAGGAATGCACATTGTTGGCTGCTCTCTGGGTTAAAGAGAAACTTACATTTTCGATAACAAAAGTCCACGCTTTATCCTCAAATTCCTCTGCGAGGGGGTCCTAAAAAAGGAGCCAAGAAAGAATCACGGTCGGCAGGGCAAGTCTGGAGGGTAATGGGCTTCATCCCCCAGATTCAGAGGGGCCCCAGACTGAAGGAACAAGACCCCTCCTTGCGTGGGGGTGAGCAGGAGCTCAGAGTGAATTGGACAGGCCAAGGCACAGGGACTGCTGGTGGTACACAGACTGCAGACCCACTCCAGAACACGAGGGGGTGACTGTAAGGGTGGGATGTTCCCACTTAACCAGCTGGGAGTCCCGTTATCCCATAGCGTGGAGGGAGCTTCACTCTGTGTCTGACCCCGGGAGTGTGTGATGGGACGGTGTAGAGGGAGCTTCACCCTGTGTCTGACCCCGGGAGTGTGTGATGGGATGGTGTAGAGGGAGCTTCGCTCTGTGTCTGACCCCGGGAGTGTGTGATGGGACGGTGCGGAGGGAGCTTCGCTCTGTGTCTGACCCCGGGAGTGTGTGATGGGATGGTGTAGAGGGAGCTTCGCTCTGTGTCTGACCCCGGGAGTGTGTGACGGGACGGTGTAGAGGGAGCTTCGCTCTGTGTCTGACCCCGGGAGTATGTGATGGGACGGTTGTAGAGGGAGCTTCGCTCTGTGTCTGACCCCGGGAGTGTGTGATGGGACGGTGTAGAGGGAGCTTCGCTCTGTGTCTGACCCCGGGAGTGTGTGACGGGACGGTGTAGAGGGAGCTTCGCTCTGTGTCTGACCCCGGGAGTGTGTGATGGGACGGTGTAGAGGGAGCTTCGCTCTGTGTCTGACCCTGGGAGTGTGTGATGGGACGGCGTGGATGGAGCTTCACTCTGTGTCTGACCCTGGGAGTGTGTGATGGGACGGTGTAGAGGGAGCTTCACTCTGTGGCTAACAAGCTCTCTCTGTCCCAGGAACATTTGGGACAGGTGTAGGTTGAATGCTGAGCAGAGGGAACAGAGTTTCAGTAATCAGTCCTTGACTCCCAAACAGCAGAGAGGCAACTGACCCTGAGAAGTGATCCGGGGACTCCTGAACAGAGATCACGGGGGATCGCAGTCAGACAACCGACACAGGGAACGCAAACTGAACCCATACTTTGTGTACGGGCAAATGCTGCAGTCAGCAAGGCTGAGCAGAGAAAGTGCGATACCTTCCTGGTGAAAGTCTGACGGTGCTCACAGGGAGTGAACCCACATGGACGATGCCAGCTTGAGGCACCCCCAACCGGTGGTGAGGGAGGGACCGTGAGGAGGGAGTGCTGCCCTGCGGGAGGGGCGGTGAGGAGGGAGCAGTGAGGACGGAGCCTCCCCCTGCGCGAGGGGCGGAGAGGAGGGAGGGATGGATGAGGTGGGATACCCCTCCTCCCTGGGAGCTCACCCATTACCTTGTAGAGCGTGACGGTGATGTCGACGTTTTCAGGAACCGGCCAGATGACCATCCCGCGGTACGGATTGTTGATTCCTGGCTGCCAGCTGTGTAGCTGCAAGAAAATCACAACATGGGAATTACCGGGATGAAAGGCTCTGGAATTTAACTGGAATGTGTGCAAGGTCCTGCACTTCGGGAAGATAAACCAGGGCAGGACATACACAGTGAACGGCAGGGCCCTGGGGAGTGATGTAGAACAGAGAGACCCCCAGGTGTACAGGTACATGGTTCCATGAAAGTGGAGACACAGGCAGGCAGGGTGGGGAAGAAGGCGTTTGGCACGCCGGCCTTCATCGGTCGGGGCACTGAGTACAGGAGTTGGGACGTCATATTCCAACTGTACAAGTCGTTGGTGAGACCGCACTTGGAGTACTGTGCGCGGTTCTGGTCGCCCAGCTATAGGAAGGATGTCATTGAGAAGGTGCAGGGAAGATTCACGAGGTTGTTACCAGGACTGGAGGGCTTGAGTTCTCCTTATGACTGGACAGGCTGGGACTGTTTTCCCTGGAGCGAAGGAGGCTGAGGGGCGACTAGTGTCACACACGCCTTCTAAAACCCCTTCGCCCACCCATCCCACTGCCTTCAGGGACCCAAGGTTTATAAAACCATGAGGGGCATCGATAAGGTGGGACGGTCACGGTCTCTTCCCCAGGGTAGGGGAGTCTAAAACCGGAGGGCGTTGGCTTAAGGCGAGAGGGGAAAGATTTAAGGGGGGGCCTGAGGGGCAACTTCTTCCCCACACAGAGGCGGTGAGGATGTGGAACGAGCTGCCAGAGGAAGTGGTTGAGGCAGGTACACTGACAATGTTTAAAAGATACATGGATAGGAAAGGTTCAGAGGGATGTGGGCCAAACACGGGGAAATGGGGGTAGGTAACTTGGTCAGCACGGATGAGTTGGGCCTAAGGGCCTGTTTCTGTGCTGTATGACCCCCATGGACCACCCAGGGGTGGAGATGGCCCAGAACCTCGCCATTCGGCCCAAATGCTCCATTCTGGACCGTGCTCCTCTCCTCAGTCAACGCAGGAAGGGAAGGAGGCCAATCAGCCCCTCGAGTCCCTCCTATCTTTCAATCCCAGACCCAGTCCCGCCTTCCCCTCCCTTGATACCTCCTGGGTTGAAGCCAGCGGTCGACCCTGCTTCCGATCGGAGACAGCGGTGGATTCCCGGATCTCTCCCACCCTCAGGACTTCACTCGTTCCCGGATTTCCTGGGGGGAGCGGGACGGGTGGGCGAGGGGGGTTTTTGTTTTAGAAGGCGTGTGGGGCATCTGCCTTCACCGGCCAGGGCAGGGAGGCCACATCTGGAGCTGTCGGAAACACCACAGCTGGAGCTCTGGGCCCCGTCCTGGTCCCCACACCGCAGGAGGGGTGTGTCCACGCTGGGGGGGGGAGTGGTTTGGTTACTGGGCCCTGGTCTGGGCCGGGAGACTCCCAACAGCAGGAGGAATTGTCCGGGCTTGGGGGGGGGGGGGTGGTGTTCCCTTGGGTCAAAGGGGTTGAACTGAGGTGGGTCAGACCCTGAAGGCAGGGGACAGGGGGGCAGGAAGGGCTGTTTGCTCTCAGCAAGGAGGGCAGTAACTGGGGGCACAGGCTGCGGTGGACGGGTGAGGGCAGGACTCTGGTGTCGTTCCTTCACCGTCCCACAGACCCCCTCAATGTCCGATCGGGAAGGAAATCTGCGGTCCTTCTCCGGTCCAGGTCTATACGTGACTCCAGGCTCATAGAATTGGGGGATGATTGATTTCTAACTCTTCCCCCCTCCCCCCAACACGCCTCTTAGTTCAGGAACGTAACGGTGGGTCTCATCCGTGGCCTGTGAATGGATAAGGGTGGCTGTGGGGTGTACATGTTCCCCTGGGAGAGCAGGAAGATCCCCATCTCATTCCCAGTCCAAATGCGGTCGTGGAATCTTCGTCCTGGAGTTCGGCTCCCAGCTCCGTAACTCAACTGTCGATTCCCAATTGTCCCCCAGCCCATTCCCTCAGCAACTCCCCCCCCACAAACCCTGAGGACAATCTCTGCCTCCCGACTTGGGAAGTTTTGGAATTCTAGGCTCAACCCGCGTACAATCCTATCCGAACACACACACAGGCACACACAATGAGACACACGCGCACACACACACACACACACATGCGCGCGCACACACACACACACACACACACGCGCACGCGCGCGCGCACACACACACGCGCGCGCGCACACACACACAGAGTGAGGCACATACACACAGTGAGACATGCACAGACACACACACAGTGAGACACGCACACAGTGAGACAGACACACACAGTGAGACAGACAGACAGACACACAGTGAGACACGCACACAGTGAGACAGACGCACACAGTGAGACACACGCACACAGTGAGGCAGACACACACAGTGAGACAGACAGACACATGCACACAGTGAGACAGACACACACACACAGTGAGACAGACACACACACAGTGAGACACACGCACACAGTGAGACACACGCACACACACAGTGAGACAGACACACACACAGTGAGACACACGCACACAGTGAGACACACGCACACACACACACAAACACAGGGACAGACACATACAGAGATGTACACACACATATCATGAGACACGCACACACACACAAACTCAGTGAGGCACACACACAGAGACACACACACACAGACAGACACAGACAGACAGTGAGGCAGTGAGGAACACACACACACACACACACACAATGACACACACACACACGCAGTGAGGCACACACACAATACCAGTGAACCGCCCTTCACGCACCGTGTCCCGACACCACACACCTACCTTTGAGCACACCCGCCTGTTCCTCCGGGTCCACACCACGATCAGTTTGTCGGGCTGCCTGTAACAGGGAAAGGGATGGGTGTAAATCTACACCTGCAGGGCAGCAGCGGACACCAACCCCACTCACAGGCGGCCAACACACCACAGCACTGCAGCTCGCATTTCCGTGGCGCCCTCTGACTCCCTTACAGGATCGACCCCAGGAACCGGCCGGTTAGACCGCTGCCGCAACGCAGGAAATGCAGCGGACGATTAACACACAGCAAGATCCCACAGCCTTCGGAGGGCCAGAGTGGCCGTGACTCCTTGCTCCGTCTGGGAGTAATGGCAGGGCCAGTGGAATTCTCCCTGCTCCTCGCCCAGCTGTTGCCTTGGCAACTGGGAGGGGAGCTGGGGCTCTGCATCAATGGTGCTGAGGTCGAGATGGTTGAGAGCTTCAAGTTCCCAGGGGTAAATTTCTTCTGGTCTAGCCACATGGACGCTACTGCCAAGAAAGCTCACCAGCGCCTCTACTGCCTCAGGAGGCTAAAGAAATTCGGCACATCCCCAATGACCGTCACCGATTTTTACAGATGCACCATAGAAAGCATCCTATCCGGATGCATCCCGGCTTGGTACGGCAACTGCTCTGCCCGGGACCGCAAGAAACTGCAGAGAGTTGTGGACACATCCCAGCACATCGCAGAAACCAGCCTCCCCTCCGTGGACTCTGTCTGCACTTCTCGCTGCCTCGGGAAAGCAGCCAACATAGTCAAAGACCCCCTCGCACCCCGGACATTCTCTCTTCTCTCCCCTCTCCCATCGGGCAGAAGATACAAAAGCCTGAGGGCACGTACCACCAGGCTCGAGGACAGCTTCTATCCCACTGTTATAAGACTATTGAACGGTCCCCTAGTACGGGAAGATGGAACCTTGACCTCACTATGTACCTCGTCGTGGCCCTTGCACCTTATTGTCTGCCTGCACTGCACTTTCTCTGTAACTGGAACACTTTATTCTGCATTCTGTTTTCCCTTTGTACTACCTCGATGTACGGAATGATCCGTCTTGGATGGCATGCAGACAAAAGATTTTTCACTGAATCTCAGTACATGTGACAATAATAAACCAATTCCAATCGGCCCAGAAGACAGCTGTGGGAAGGCAGGTCCCTCACAGGGTGGGACCAAGGGAGATGGTGTGGAATCTGGGATCCAGATGTTCGGGGCTGGTGTTACAGAGTCAACAGTTTGCCAGAGGCAGAGGTCTTGGAAAATCCAAGGGATGGGACTGGAAGTTCAAGGATTCAGGATCTCCATTGGCTTGGGAGTAGGATTATCAGGGCACAGGGAAAATAGGGGCAGGAGTAGGCCATTCAGCCCCTCAAAGCCTGCCCCTGCCGTTCAATGCGATTGGCTGATCTGCCCCAGGCCTCATCTCCTCTTCCCCGGAGCCCTCAGTTCCCTGATATTTGATAAACATATCCATCTCCTCTCCAAACCTTTCCGGGGCAGAGAGTTCCAGAGGTTCACCCCCTACCTCCGCTCCTCAGGCCTAAGGGAGCAGGCTTCACCTGGGACCTAATGTGCCAGGTGCCATTTTGGATCCAGGTCACAAAGCCTGCCTCCACTCCCCACCGCCACCCAATCTCTCGCTTCCCTCCCCCACGCCTCCATACTTCCCCAGCTCCCTGGACCCTCATTTAAAACCATCGGCCTTTGCTTTTGAGTCATGCAGCGCGGAAATAGGCCCTTCGGCCCACCAAGTGTGTGCCGGCCATTTCCACCAATGGCAATTTTTTTTGTATTCTCCCCACAATCCCATCAACTCCCCGCCTCCAAAAGATTCTACCCCTCACCCACACACTGGGAGGGGACAATTTACAGCCAATTAACCCACTGACCCCGCACGTCGTTGGGAAGTGGGAGGGAACCCACGGGGTCACAGGCAGAACGTTCAATGCAAGGCCTTCTTCAGCAGGAGCCACTTTGTATCCCTCCGACCCTCCCAGACCACAGCACCCGTCCTTTAGTATGAACTGACAAATGCCCAATAAAAGCAGACAGGATAAACGATGGGACGAATGGCCAGATTGCTGAGCAAACGAATGAGGTGTTGCTCAGGACCATCTTGTAAACACAAGCACATTAGCCAGGGGCATCAGCATTGCCCGGTTAGGTGACCTTAATTGGACTCCACCCGAGCTACAACAATCAACTGTAGCAGGTGGTCAATAGCAAAATTAATAAATTTTAACTAGTAAAATTAAAAAATAAAAACCAAAACACTAACTCCATCTACAAGTTTGCAGATGATATCACCGTAGTAGGCTGTATCTCAAATAACGATGAGTCGGAGTACAGGAAGGAGACAGAGAGCTTAGTGACACAGTGTCATGACAACAACCTTTCCCTCAATGTCAACAAAACAAAAGAGCTGGTCATTGACGTCAGGAAAGGGGGCGGTGTACATGCACCTGTCTACAGCAGTGGTGCTGAGGTCGAGAGGGTTGAGAGCTTCAAGTTCCTGGGAGTGAACATCACCAACAGCCTGTCCTGGTCAATTCACGTAGACGCCACAGTCAAGAAAGCTCACCGGCGCCTCTACTTCCTCAGGAAGCTAAAGAAATTCAGTATGTCCCCTTTGTCTCTCACCAACTTTTATTGATGCACCGTAGAAAGCATCCTATCCGGATGTATCACGGCTTGGTACAGCAACTGCTCTGCCCGGGACTGCAAGAAACTGCAGAGAGTTGTGGACACAGCCCAGCACATCACGGACCAGCCTCCCCTCCATGGACTCTGTCTTTACCTCTCGCTGTCTTGGTGAAGCAGCCAGCATAATCAAAGACCCCACCCACCCGGGTCATTCTCTCTTCTCCCCTCTCCCATCAGGTAGAAGATACCTGTGCCTGAGAGCACGTACCACCAGGCTCAAGGACAGCTTCTATCCCACCGTGATAAGACTATTGGTTCTCTTATACAATGAGATGGACTCTGACCTCACGATCTACCTTGTTGTGACCTTGCACCTTATTGCACTGCACTTTCTCTGTAGCTGTGACACTTTACTCTGAACTGTTATTGTTTTTACCTGTACTACCTCAATGCACTCTGCACTAACTCAATGTAACTGCACTGTGTAATGAATTGACCTGTACGATCGGTATGCAAGGCAAGTTTTTCACTGTACCTCAGTACAAGTGACAATAATAAACCAATTCCAATACCATTAGCCAGGGGTCCCAGCTAGTCACAGTTAGGTGACCTTAATTGGACTCTACCCAAGCTACAACAATCAGTTGCAAGAAGTGCGGCCATTCGCAACACCAGCCTATCCTGGGACAGACTTTTAAAAAAATAACGCCAAATGAACGAGTTAGGGTGGGGGAGAATCTTCCAGAAGCCCACCTTTGAAAGAACCCACCTAAAATTCCGAGACCTCGTTCCCTGACGAAGCGAAACTGGATTCGCCCCCAGTCGGGAGGGAAAGCTCCAGCGGAGGGCACGAAATGATCGAACCCAAGAAAACAAGGATCACAAGTGGATTTGGACGAGGTCAGTGTAGGCGTGGGCCAGATCAAAGTGGCAGTTGTTTGAGACTAGGAATCTCCAGCGAGAGAGCAACACGCACAATACGGATCATGATCCCGCTGCCCGCAAACTTAAAGACGTACAAATTGGAAGCAGGAGGAGGCCACTGTTCCACCATTCAATGCGATCATGGCTTCCTACCTGCTCTGGATCCCTCCAGGCCCAAGCACAACACCTAACGCCGTCTTGAATAACATTTAATGATCCACAACACATCTCCCACTAACAGGGCGGCATAGTGGTGCTGCGGGTGTAGCAGCTGCCTCGCGGCTCCAGAGACCCGGGTTCGATCCCGACCTCCGGCGCTGTCTGTGTGGAGTTTGCACGTTCTCCCTGTGACCGCGTGGGTTTCCCCCTGGGTGCTCTGGTTTCTACAATGTTCCTTTTTGTTCAAATTGCATTCTCTTGTAAAAATGGTGCATAATTTAGTGTTGAATTTTAATGCTGCCTATCTGATGCCATGTGCCAGTGCTGCTGCTGCAATTAAGATTTTAACTTGATTTTGATCCTTTTCCCCACCACACCCCAACCACGTGCTGGGTCAGCGTTAATTCCCTGCTGTAAATTGCCCCCGTAGTGTGCGGGCGAGGGGTAGAATCTGGGGGGAGTTGGTGGGAATGTGGGGAGCATAAAATGGGGTGGGTGTAAATGGATGGTCGGCATGGACTCGATGGGCTGAAGGTCCTGTTGCCGTGCTGTATCACTCTAATTTTGACAGGAGTCACTCATTAAACAAGGAGCGCGTATCTACGGGTTCAGTGGACGCACTTGGCCTATCTGCTTCAGCTGACTGAGTGAGACGCCCCACCCTCGGAGCTGAGCGCGACGCTCCACCTTCGGAGCTGAGCGCGTGCCTGTGTTCGCGGTTGCCTTTGGTGTGTTCACCACTGCCTGTTCCTTATCACCAACTGCAGACCAGACTACAGCCGTTCTACTTTGGGCCTTCACTGAGTGACTCCCTGACACAGCTTCAATGTAGATCCTCCCTCCCCACCCACCCCTTTCTGTGTGGAGGGAGCTTCACTTTGTGTCTGACCCCAGGAGTGTGTGATGGGACGGTACAGAGGGAGCTTCACCCTGTGTCTGACCCCGGGAGTGTGTGATGGGACGGTGCGGAGGGAGCTTCACCCTGTGTCTGACCCCGGGAGTGTGTGATGGAGGGGAGAGGTGGGGGGGGGGGGGGAGACCACAGACACTGTGGGCCACAAGTCACTGTGCTGAGGTGTGACCTTTGCCCCCTGACCTTCTCCTACTCTGGGCCGCAGCCCGGCAATGGGTAAACAACAGACGGCCAGTCACCCCCACCCTCCCGTCCCCGTCTCCCACCTTGTCCACTGTGGGACGGAGAATTCCGGGAAGCTGGAACCACTGGGGGTGGGGAGAAACCCCACCTCACACGGAAGCAGGCCCTTCAGCCCACCGAGTCCGTGCTAACCACTGAGCTTCCACCTACGGCAACCCCTCCCGCCAACCCGGGTGGGACGGAGAGGATGAGACGGGAGGGACGTCTGAGGTGCTGCCCGGCAGCAGGGGGTGCAGGGGGGCAGCCCCTCCCCTGGCCGTCCCAGAGAGTAGCTGCCCCTGGGCTGGGCGGTCCTGGGGGTGGGGGGGGGGGGTGTGGGCTGGTCTTGGGGCAGCTGAGGCTATAAACAGCAGCGACGCAGGCAGACAGCTGCCAGAGGGGATTAAGTGGGATTACGGAGCGTCAGGCGCCCAGATCCAAATTCCGCCCGGGAACAGGAATCCCTCCCAGCCAACTTGGCGCTCCCTCCCTGCCTCCCCCCCCCACTGCCACCCTCCCTCCTCGTCACCCCTCCCGCTCCCCTGCTCCCACACCAACGGTGGGACTAGTTGCGTGGCCAAAGATTCGGGAAGCCCACTGCCCTCCCAAGGCGAGGCTGTTCAGCCACGGGAGCCTTCGCGGGGCTTTGGCGTCACTTCTCGACGGAGACAAACGGGAAGTGGGAGAATATTTGAGCTTTAGAACCTTACGGCACACCATGCCTGGCACGCCTGCCCGAGGCAGTGTTTCATTCTTTCTGTCACTTAACCCAAGGCTGTAGATCATTCGACGAAAATAGTTTGAAACCCGGGCCAGAACGACCCAGGAGGGAATCGCAGTCTCCTTCACTGGACCTCACAGTCGATCGTCGCTCCCCCAGGCCCGAGAGTCCAGCCAAGATTCCCCCTACATGACTCATTGAACTCCCCGGCACCCAGTGACACAGCCCCTGACCATTCCTTGTGGACACAGAATGTAGGACAATACAGCACAGAAACAGGCCCTTCGGCCCACCATGTCTGTGCTGAACACGGTGCCAAATTAAACTAAATCCCTTCTGCCTGCAGATGATCCGTATCCCTCATATTCATGTGTCTAACAGCCTCATAAACGCCTCTGTCATATCTGCCTTCACCACCACCCCTGGCAGCACATTCCAGGCACCCACCACTCAAAACTTGCCCCACACATCTCCTTTAAACTTTCCCCCTCTCACCTTAAATGCACATCCTCTAATATCGGGAAAAAACCTGCCTACTCTATCTGTGCCTCTCATGATCTCATAAACCTCTATCAGGTCTCCCCTCAGCCTCCGACGCTCCAGAGAAAACAACCCAAGTTTGTCCGACCTCTCCTTATAGCTCATGCCCTCTAATCCGGGCAGCATCCTGGTGAACCTCTTCTGCACCCTCTCCAAAGCCTCCACGCCCTCCCTGTAACGGGGTGACCTGAACTGCACACAGTGCTCCAGATGTGGCCTAACTGAAGTTCTATACAGCTGCTGTCTGGTTGTTGTCACCCCTTTGGGAGCTTGCTGTGCGCAGATTGGCAACGTTGGGGTGAGGGAAGGAGATGACAAGAGGGTCCCTGTGCGGGAGAACGCCGTGTGTTAAGTGGGGAACACAGGGAAAATGGGAGCAGGAGAAGGCCACTCGGCCCCTCAAACCTGCCCCACCATTCAACATGATTGGCTGATCTGCCCCAGGCCCTCATCTCCTCTTCTGTCCCAGTTCCCCACAACCCTCAATTCCCCGATCTCTCCCTCCAACAACCCTCTGAGGGAGAGAATTCCAGAGTTTCAGCCCCCAACCCCCATGAGAAGTCCCCACAGATTGGAAGAACCACCCCCCTAACTCTGTAACTACGCCCCCCTCGTTGGAGACTCTGCCACATCTCCCCTGTTATAACCCCTCAGGAGCTGAGGTGGCCGGCATCCCCAAGAAGGCTGCCTCTCGATCCTCACCACTTGGCCGCCCAACCGGCGAAGACCAGCTCGGTCTCCGTGGAGGTGGGCCAGCCGTGGGGACAGGCCACCGACGGGACGCCCTGGCTGGGGCAGAGGGTGAGGGGCGTGGCGGGGCCTCGGGTGTGGGCGGGGCTCAGGGCCTCGGGAGTTAGGGCGGGGCTTGGGCCTTGGGCGGGCGGCTTGGGCCTCGGGTGGGCGGGGCTTAAGAACGGGCGCGGCTTGGGCCCCTCTGGTGGGTGGGGCTTGGCCCCTTGGGTGGGTGGGGCTTGAGCTTCGGGAGCGAGGGCGGGGCTTAGGCAGGGTGGGAGTGGCTTAGAATGGGCGGGGCTTGGCCCCTCAGGGCAGGCAGTTTGATGTGGGCGGGGCTGGGTCCCTCAGGGAAGGCGGGGCTTTGGTCCCTCGGGGAGGGCGGGGCTTTGGTCCCTCGGGGAGGGCGGGGCTTTGGATGAGCTGCACTGCTAGGAGGTTGGGGGGTTAAAATGGGGCTGGTCTTCCATCCAAGGCTTGGCCCTCCCAGGTCGATAAAAGCCTCTGAGGCAGGTTCTCCCTGGGCCAGTAGCTGATCAGGAGAACGTCACTTAACATAAAAGATTCCTCAAGTCGTCACTACATTGCTGTTTGACCATAAGACACGGGAGCAGAATTAGGCTATTCGGCCCATTTAGTCTGCCCCGCCATTCAATCACGGCTGATTTTTTTTTTCTCAACCCCATTCTCCCAGTAACCCTTAACCCCCTTACCAATCAAGAACCTATCAACCTCTGCGTTAAATACACCCAATGACATGGCCTCCACAGCCGACCATGGCAACAAATCCCACAGATTCACCGCCCCCTGGCTGAAGATATTCCTCCTCGTCTCAGTTCTAAAGGGACGTCCCTTCATTCTGAGGCTGTGCCCTCGGATCCTGGACTCTCCCACTGATGGGAACATCCTCTCCACGTCCACTGTATTCAGTAGGTTTCAATGAGATCCCCCCATCGTCCATCGAGTACAGGCCCAGAGACATCAAATGCTCCTCATACATTAACCCTTTCATGCCCGGGGTTGCACTTCCTCTGGACCCTCTCCATCCTCCCTTAGATACGGGGCCCAAAACTGCTCACGATACTCCAAATGCAGTCTGACCAACGCCTTATAAAGCCTCAGCATTACATCCTTGCTTTTCTATTCTAGTTCTCGTGAAAGGAATGCTAACATTGCATTTGCCTTCCTTACTACTGACTCAGCCTGCAAGTTAACCTTTAGGGGATCCTGCACTGGGACTCCCAAGTCCCTTTACACCTCCGATTTCCGAATTCTCTCCCCATTTAGAAAATAGCCTGCATCTTTATTCTTCCTCCCAAAGTGCATCACCCCACACTTCCTGACGCTGTATTCCATCCGCCACTTCTTTGCCCGGTCTCCCAAAGTCCTTTCGGCACGACCGCGGTCCTGCAGTTGGTGGGATCTTGCTGTGTGCACATTGGCCGCTCCGTTCCCCGCATTGGCCAAGACCCAGGGCGGGGGGGGGGGGGGGGGGGGGGGGGGGTGCGGAAAGCGGGAAGCGATCTAGAACCCAGTCCTGGGTTTTATCACCAAGCCTCTCCCTCCTTCAGAGGCCCGCCCATCCCATTAACCCCCAGTTGCCAGGGCGACAGGTGCCCCAGGAGCACCTCCGAGGCCTATCCCTTTTGGCAGCCTGAGGAGAGAGACCTCTCGGGCCAGGGAGGGGACATCCCACGCTGGAAGATGTGGGAAGTTACGACAATAACAAGAAACTGGCAGCTCGAGAGCATTTTTACAGATTCCCAAGCTGTTCTTGCTGCACAGGCCAAGTGGAGCTGCCAATGTCGAAATTATATAACCGGTTCTGGATGCACTCACTCAGAATTTTGCAGGCGGTTCCTTAAGACAAGCCAGCCTGCAGCCTAGGAGACAGGCAGACCGCACTGTTGACCCCAGAGAGAGCACTGTATCGAACCTCCACTTTCTTCCTGGCACTTTCCCCACAACAAGTTTCTAGAACGTTGAACAGTCCAGCACAGGAACAGGCCCTTCGGCCCACGATGTTGTGCTGAACTAATTAAACTGGTAATTAAATGCCTCACTAAAACTAATCTCTTCTTGCCTACCCAATGTCCAAATCCCTCCATTCCCTGCACATCCATGGGCCTGACTAAGAGCCTCTTAAACCCCTCTATCATATCTGCCTCCACCCCCACCCCTGGCAGCGCATTCCAGGCACCCACCGCTCTCGGTGTAAAAAAAACTTGCCCCACACATTTCCGTTAAACTCTCCCCCTCTCAACTTCAATGCACATCCTTTAGTACTTGATATTTCGACCCTGGGAAAAAAGATTCTGCCTACCCTTTCCCTCTCACCTTGAATAGTATGAAACATTTTGACCCTGGGAAATTATCTGTGCCTCTCATCGTCTTATAAGCCTCCATCAGGTCTCTCCTCAGCCTCTGCCGCTCCAGAGAAAACAACCCAAGTTTGTCCGACCTCTCCTTATAGCTCATGCCCTCTGATCCAGGCAGCATCCTGGCGAACCTCATCTGCACCCTCTCCAAAGCCTCCACGTCCTTCCTGTAATGGGGGCGACCAGAACGGAACGCAATACTCCAGATGCAGCCTGACTAGGGTTTTATAAGCTGCAGCACAACTTCCCGACTCTTGAACTCAGTACCTCGACTAATGAAGACAAGCTTGCCAAACACATACTTAATAATCTAACTTGGTTTTCTCTTTGAAACTTGCTGGCAAGTTGGTGCCCTGTAAGTCAAAGTTCAAGGGTGATAGGGTGATCTCCAAGACCGTGGTCACTCGAGCCCTACTGTCTTCTAGTCACGGATCAGAGAGCTGGTGGGGGGGGGGGGGGTGGGGAGGGCAGTGAGCAACAGGTCGACAGGGCAGCAGGGCAGCAGGTCAGCACAGGTGTAGGGGGAGCTTCACTGTGTCTCTGACCCCGGGAGTGTGTGATGGGACGGTGTAGAGGGAGCTTCACTCTGTGTCTGACCCCGGGAGTATGTGACAGGATGGTGCAGAGGGAGCTTCACCCTGTGTCTGACCCCAGGAGTGTGTGATGGGACGGTGCGGAGGGAGCTTCACTCTGTGTCTGACCCCGGGAGTGTGTGATGGGACGGTGTAGATGGAGCTTCACTGGAAGAAGTGCAAAACCAAAGTCCCACTCACCCCACACCACCAAAATCCGGCTCATCCGCTCAAACACTGCAGCCAGATTTCTGGGATCGCACCATGCACGGAAACCGGTTGCCCTGGCGACCAGACTGGCACCGCTGCAGCCTTCGCTCCAGCTCTCTGGATTTCTACTGCAACCAAGTTATGCGTCACCAGGAGAAGGGGAAAGAAAGAATCCCGGGATGATCCCACAGTATCATGCTCCCCAACCCGTCCCCCAGTGACAAGATACAGGGGCATTTATATACCCCCTTCCTCCTTGTGGTGGGATCATTCATCGGTGGGTCCTGAATCACACAGGCCTCGACACCGCTCTCCCCCTGAAGGACACCTATTTAATGTTAGCCATTACAGAAATTATAACCTTTTGTCTTGATTCACTAATTAACCGAATTCAAATCCCCGTAGAGCGTACAAACTACTCGATCAGTAGGAGTAGCCTCTCTGGAATCTGTCGCCAAGGACCCCCACCATCCGGGCCGTGCCACCTTCCTGCAGCTCCCGTCGGGCAGGAGGTACAGAAGCCTGAAGTCCCACACCACCAAGTTCAGGAACAGCGACTTCCCTTCAACCATTCGGTTCTTGAACCGACCTGCACAACCCTAATCACCACCTCAGCGACGGGACACTGCGGACTAGTACTGCCGTAGAACATTTCAGCACAGTGCAGGCCCTTCGGCCCACGATGTTGTGCCGACATTTTATCCTGCTCTAATGGCCATCTAACCCTTCCCTCCCACATAGCCTCCCATTTCTCTATCATTCATGTGGCTATCTATATGTCCCTAATGTATCTGCCCCCACCACCTCTGCCGGCAGTGCGTTCCACGCACCCACCGCTCCCTGTGTAAAAAGAACTTACCCCTGACATCCCCCTTATACCTTCCTCCAGTCACCTTAAAATTATGCCCCCTCACGTTAGCCACTGTCGCCCTGGGAAAAACTGCCCTGGTCTCGATTCTGATTGTGTCTTTGTATTTGCACAGTTTTTTTGTTTTAATTGTATGGTGTAATTTATGTTCTGTGTGTTGTCTGTACCTACGTTCCCGTGATGCCGCTGCAAGTGAGTTTTCCACCGTATCTGTACCTCACCGTACTTGTGTAAGTGCAAATAAACTTGAGAAGTAAAGGATTGCAGACACTGGAATCGGGATGAAAACCACGACGACGCTGGAGGAACTCGGCAGGCCAGGCAGCATCCGTGGAGAAAAAGCAGGCGGTCAACGTTTCGGGGTCGGGACCCTTCTTCGGGACCGAAGGCGGGAAAAGGGGGAAGCCCGATATACAGGAGGGAAAAGCAGAGCAGTGAGAGGTGGACGGGAGAGGGGAGGCGGGGTGGGCACGGGGCGGTGATGGGTAGATGCGGGTAGGAGACAGTGCTGGGCAGGTGCGGGGAGCAGATCCGCCGGGGGAAGGGTCAAAGGCAAGGGGAGAGAGGGGAAAAATGTAGGAAAAATAAAGAGGCTAGGAAAGGGAAGAAGAGAAGAACGCTAGTTTGGTGGGTGGGGGGGGGTGTGTGGGGAAGGGGGGGGTGGGGATTACTTAAAAGTGGGAGAATTCAATGTTCATGCCGTTAGGCTGCAAGGTTCCAAGACTGATGACGATAAACTTGACTTGAACTTAGGACTCAGATCATTGCTGATTTAATTGCAAATTCAACTCTGTTCTGGCCTGCCTGAGGTATCTCATGCTTATCAAATATCTGCCTATAAGAAGCAGGCCTTACAAAACTTATTGTATTCGCACAGAGGATCATAGATTCACACAGCACAGAAACAGGCCCTTTGGCTCAACTCGTCCATGCCGACCAAGATGCCTACGTGAGCCAGTCCCATTTGCCCGTGTTTGGCCCGTATCCCTCTAAACCTTTCCTATCCGCGTACCTGTCCAAGTGTCTTTTAAATGTTGTTAATGTACCTGCCTCTACCACTTCCTCTGGCAGCTCGTTCCACATACCAGCCACCCTCTGTGTGATTGGTTTATCATTGTCACATGTACCGAGATACAGTGAAAAGTTTTGTTTTGCATGCCATCCTCCAAACATCACCACATCGAGGTAGTACAAAGGGAAAAGCAATAACAGCATGCAGAATATAGTGTCATAGTTACAGAGAAGCAGTGCAGGCAGACAATAAGGTGCAAGGGCCACAACGAGGTAGATTCAAAGATCAAGGGTTCACCTTTATCGCACAAGAGGTCTCTTCAAGAGTCTGATAATGGCAGGGTAGAGGCTTGAGCCTGGTGGTACGTGTTTTGTACATTCTGCCCGATTCTGCTGGCACGGTAGTGTAGCGGTTAGCATAACGCTATTACGGCGCCAGCAACCCCGGGTCAATTCCCGCCGCTGTCTGTAAGGAACTTGTACGTTCTCCCCGTGTCTGCGTGGGTTTCCGCTGGGTGTTCCCGGTTTCCTCCCACATTCCAAAGACGTACGGGTTAGGAAGTTGTGGGCGTGCTATGTTGGCGCCGGAAGCGTGGCGACACTTGTGGGCTGCCCCCTGGAACACTCTACGCAAAAGATGCATTTCACTGTGTGTTTCGATGTACATGGGACTAATAAAGAAATCTTATCTTATTGGGGAGGGGGGGGTGGAGAAGAGAGAATGACCGGGGTGGGGAGGGGGTCCTCGCTTATGACAGCTGCTTTCCCGAGGCAGCGGGAAGTGTAGACAGAGTCAGTGGAGGGGAGTCTGGTCTGAGTGACAGACTGGGCTGCGTCCACAATATCTCGCAGTCCCGGGCAGAGCAGCTGCTGTACCAAACTGTGATGCGTCCAGATAGGACGCTTTCTATGGTGCATCTGTAAAAAAAAATCAGTGAGGGTCACCAGGGACGTGCCGAAAGCCTTCTGAGGAAGTAGAGGCGCTGGTGAAACACTTCCCTCCCTCAGGTCCGCTTTAAATCTTTCGCCTCTCATTTTAAACCTGTGCCTTCTAGATTTACATCCCTTTTCCCCTGGGAAACGGACGGTGACCATCCATCTTATCTATGCCTCCTCGTGGTTTTGTTATGCTATACAGATTGACATCTTGAAGCATTTTGACCAGTTTGATTCCTTATCTGGGTTGAATTAATTGACGTTAACCAACTGCAACTGCCATCGTCTAACAGTTTTAATTTTGCCTTCGTGTTGAAGGAAGGAAATTAGGGTTTCCCCACACCGATACAAGTAAACGCAATGATCAGCTGAACTATGAATAAAGGCTTATCATTGCCCAGATGGTTGGTGGGTCTGTGGAACGAGCTGCCAGAGGAAGTGGTGGAGGCGGGTCAGATTATAGCGTTTAGAAGACATTTGGACAGGGACAGCTTCCATCCAAGTCTGTCTTCACCATGCGTTGTATCAGGAAGGCCGACAGTATCGTCAGCTGTCACCAACCAGCTCCCCACCACCAACCCCCCCCCACCGCCCCGCCATTCCCTTGTCTCTCTTCTACCTCCTGGGAGAAGATACAGGAGCTCGAAAGCACAAGGTTTCCAGACTCAAGAACAGCTTCTTCCCCGCTGCTGTCTGACTTCTGAACCGGTCACCCGGTGGGGCTGCCACCGTCTTGGATGTTTAACCCTAACCTCTTTCGTTATTGTCACATTTCTGTTTGTATTTCCTCAGTGTGCACAACTAAACTTTGCACCATTCTGCTGTTTTGCCCTTGTCACTGTATTTATTATTACTGTGTGCACTGTTTACTCTTTTGAGCTTCACATGAGCAAGGAATTTCATTGCGCCCATGGAACACGGAACTGCACAGCACAGGAACAGGCCCTTCGGCCCACCATGTCTGTGCCGAACACAATGCTGAATTAAAGTAAATCCCTTCTCCCTGCACATTATCCATATGCCTCCCATTCCCTGCACATTCATGTGTCTGTCTAACAGCCTCGTAAACACCACGATTGTATCTGCCTCCACCCCCACCCCGGCAGCGCATTCCAGGCACCCGCCGCTCTCTGTGTAAAAAAAACTTGCGCCGCATGTAGTGGCTAGCGTAACGCTATTACAGCGCCAGAGACCCGGGTTCAATTCCGGCCGCTGTCTGTAAGGAGTCTGTACGTTCTCCCCGTGTCTGCGTGGGTTTCCTCCGGGTGCTCCGGTTTCCTCCCACGTTCCAAAGACGTACGGGTTAGGAAGTTGTGGGCATGCTGTGTTGCACTGGACACTTGCGGGCTGCCCCCAGAACACTCTACGCAAAAGATGCATTTCACTGTGTGTTTCGATGTACACGTGACTAATAAAGAAATCTTACTTGAACTTTCCCTCTCTCACCTTAAATGCATGTCGTTGAGTATTAGACATTTCCACCCTGGGAGAAAGGCTGACGGTCTACCCTATCTATGCCTCTCACAATTTTATAAACCTCCATCAGGTCTCCCCTCAGCCTCCGACACTCCAGAGAAAACAACCCAAGTTTGTCCAACCTCTCCTCATAGTTCATGCCCTCTAATCCAGGCAGCGTCCTGGTGAACCTCTTCTGCACCCTCTCCAAAGCCTCCACATCCTTCCTGTAATGGGGGTGACCAGAACTGCACACAGTGCTCCGAGTGTGGCCTGATCTAAGTTTTACACAGCTGCAGTGTGACTTCCGGACTCTTGTACTCAACGCCCCGACCAATGAAAGCAAGCATGTCGTACACCTTCTTGACCACCCTGTCTACTTGCTTGGCAACTGGTGTACATGAAAACAAACTAATCTGAATCAGAGGGATAAGGGGCCAAATGCAGGTGGATTAGCTTAGATAGGCACCTTGGTCGGCAGAGACGAGACGGGCCCATTTCTATGCCGCATTACTCTACAAATCTACACCCCTGTTCGAGATTCCAACTGTGCCTCTCGATCAATGGTTCTGATCCCCTCAAGACGTGATTACAGTGGAGAGGAAATTTACCAGGATGTCTCCGGGAGCTCGGAAGATAGGGGAAGCTCAACTGGGATACAGGTGACCAGCGGGTTACAAGGGAGGGGCCCTGCGTTCCCAGGAAACGGGCCACACTGCGATTTCCCATAACGCAAAGCTGGGTTGCATGTCAAGCAGCACCGGTACCAAAACAAAAATTAATGCGAGTAGGCTCTTTCCACCTAGATTAGGAGAGATAAGTACGAGAGGACATGGCTTTAGGGTGAAAGGGTAAAGGTTTAGGGGGAACATTAGAGGGAACTTCTTCACTCAAAGAGAGGTGGGAGTGTGGAACGGGCTGCCATCTGATGTGGTAAATGCGGGCTCACTCTTAACTTTTAAGAGTAAATTGGATAGATACACGGACGGGAAAGGTCTGGAGGGGTACGGGCTGGGGGCAGGTAAATGGGACTAGCAGAATAATGTTTTGGCACAGACTAGAAGGGCCGAATGGCCTGTTTTCTGTGCTATAGTGTTCTATGGTTTCTATGGATTTATTTACACATAACTTCAGCGAGGGTGATTTTTATTCCAAAATCTACAATTTTTAAGGTGGCGATTTGTGATCTCTGTAGGGGCAAAATCCCCGTTATGCGGTATGCTGGAGATGCCTCTATACCAGGCAAGCTTGGATGGTGTGCATTGCTCAGAGAAAGGGTCAAAGTCCAGGGGACAATCTCAATCGGAAATAGCATTGCTTCTCTCCTCTCTGCAATTTTAATGCAATTGCCCATTTAAGTCAAATTGACTATATTCCAAATTTCCAATCAAAAGCATTATACACACAGTGGCATTTTTAAAATACATTTTATATATTTGGAAAAACAAATATTTTCCACAGTTAGGTAAATGATGAGACCCATCCTTTTAAAAATGACTTAAGGTCATTTTGCATTTATTAAATTATTGATTGAAGGAATAGTCCACACAATTTAGCAGCAAAGTGATCCAAAGAACTTGGCCTCTTTTACTGTAATTGATTGTGGTCTGATCTTTGTTCACTTTGCTTGCTTTCTATGTGTACAGTCCAGTTTTTATTGTTGGATAGAAGTAACACACAGTGGCGCAGTGCCTCACAGCTCCAGAGGCCCCAGTTCGATCCTGGCCTCCAGTACTGTGTGTGGAGTCCGCACATACTCGCTGTTTCTCCCCCCACCCCCTCCTCCCCACCGGGTGCTCCGGTTCCCTCCCACATCCCAAAGACGCGTGGATTGGGTGGGTCAATTGGCTGCTGTAAACCACCCCTAGTGCGGGTGAGTGCTGGAATCTGAGAGGAGTTCACGAGAATGTGTGGAGAATAAAATGGCTTAGCACAAATGGGCGGTTATTGGTCGGCACAGACCCGGTGGGCCGAAGGGCCTGTTTCTGCGCTGCGTGACCCTGGGATTCTATGAAAATGTCTTCACCCAGAGAGTCTGGAACTCACTGCGCGAGAGGGTGGGAAGAGGCAGGACTCCACCCCACATCGGAGCAGGACTTGGGTGCGGACTGTACGGGAACAGGCCCCTCGGCCCACAATATCTGCAGAACCATAGAACACTACAGCACAGAAAACAGGCCATTCGGCCCTTCTAGTCTGTGCCGAAACTTTATTCCGCTAGTCCCACTGACCTGCACCCAGTCCATAACCCTCCAGATCTCTCCCGTCCGTGTATCTATCCAATTTGTTCTTAAGAGTGAGCCCGCATTTACCACGTCAGATGGCAGGTCGTTCCACACTCCCACCACTCTCTGAGTGAAGAAGTTCCCCCTAAACCTTTCCCCTTTCACCCTAAAGCCATGTCCTCTCGTACTTATCTCTCCTAATCTAGGTGGAAAGAGCCTACTTGCATTTACTCTGTTTATACCCCTCATAATTTTGTAAACCTCTATCAAATCTTCCCCTGTACTAAACATGATGCTGAATTAACCTAAATCCCTGCTGCCTGAATGTGATCCATACCCCACCATATTCATGTGTCTGTCTAACAGCCTCTTGTGCCTCTATTGTACCCGCCTCCACCACCTCTCCTGACAGCCCGTTCCAGGCATCTACCACTCTCTGGGTAATAAAACCTGCCCCGCACATCCCCTTTAAACTTTCCCCCTCTCACCTTCAATGCATGTCCTTTAATATTTGATATTTTGACCCTGGGAAAAAGATTCTGCCTTTCTACCCTACCTATGCCTCTCATAATTTTATAAACCTCTATCAGGTCTCCCCTCAGCCTCTGCCGCTCCGGAGAAAACGACACAAGTTTGTCCGACCTCTCCTTGTAGTGTAGCGGTCAGCGTAACGCTATCACAGCACCAGCGACCCGGGTTCAATTCCTGCCGCTGTCTGTAAGGAGTTTGTACATTCTCCCTGTGTCTGCGTGGGTTTCTTCCGGGTGCCCCGGTTTCCTCCCACGTTTCAAAGACGTACGGGTTAGGAAGTCATGGGCATGCTATGTTGGCGCCAGAAGCGTGGCGACACTTGCGGGCTGCCCTCAGAATATTCCACGCAAGAAAAGATGCATTTCACTGTGTGTTTCGACTAATGAAGAAATCTTATATATAGCACATGCTCTCTAATCCAGGCAGCATCCCAGTGAACCTCTTCTGCACCCTCTGCAAAGCCTCCGCACCCTTCCTGTAATGGGGCGACCAGAATTGAACGCAATAATCCAAGTGCGGCCTAGCCAGAGTTTTATACAGCTGCAACGTGACTTCCCGACTCTTGTACTCAATGCCCCGACCGATGAAGGCAAGCACGCCATACGCCTTCTTTTTACCACCCTATTTACTTGTGTAGTGTCCTTCGAAACTAGGGATGGGGGTTGGGTTGGATGCGCTCCATTCAATGGGCCGAATGGCCTCCCAACTTCATCGATGGGAATGATTCAGCCTCTCTGCCACCTCGCCCGCTTTGTAAACCATCAAACTACAGACAGGGCTGCACTTTGGAAGCGCCCGCAATCTCTCCCTCCGCGCGAACAAGTTCTCGGCGCACCTCCCTATCCCCAATAAACTCCGGAATAAGCAGAATGAAGCTGGCTCTTGTGAAGGGGCTCAAGGTTCACGAGTCCCGCACACGAGCGATCTCACCACCCCACTCCCACTGCTCCTCCTCTTCCTGTCGCCTTGGGTTGATAACGGGGGAGATTCACATGACGGGTTCTAAGTACACTCTCAGGATCAAACCTGCTGAAGGCAATCATTTGTCTGCTGACTAATCATCACAGAGTCACAAGTCATACAGCGCAGAAAGAGGCTCTTTGGCCCACCATGTGCTCCCAGTTGTCAACTCAGCCGGTTCCATCGCAGGCACAACCCTCCCCGCCATCGAGGACACCTTCAAGAGGCGGTGCCTCAAGGAGGCTGCACCCGTCATTAAGGACCCTCACCACCCCGGGACATGCCCTCTTCTCATTACTACCATCGGGGGAGGAGGTACAGGAGCCTGAAGATTTAATAATTCTTCCCCTCCGCCATCAGATTTCTGAACGGTCCATGAACACTACCTCGTTATCCCTTTATTTTTACAGTATTTACTTATTTTTGTAAAGTATAATTTTGTCTTTGCAAAACAACAAATTTCACGTCAAACAAGTCAGTGATAATAAATCTGATTCACCGGTCAGGGCAATGAGCAGAGAAGTTGGGAGGTTATGACACAGTTGTACAAGACGTCGGTGAGGTTGCATTTGGAAATATTGCATTCGGTTTTGGTCGCCCTGCTGTAGGAAAGATGCCCTTAAGCTGGAAGGAGCACAGAGGGAGATTTACGAGGATGCTGCTGGGACTCGAGGGACTGAGCTACGGAGGGAGGTTGAGCAGGTTGGGACTTTATTCATTCGAGTGTAGAAGAATGAGGGGTGATCTTATAGAGGTGTGTAAAATCACGAGGGGCATGGATAGGGTGAACGCACTCAGTCTTTTCCCCAGGATTGGGGAATTGAGAACGAGGGGGAATAGGTTTAAGGTGAGAGGGGAGAGATTTAACAAGATTTCTTTATTAGTCGCATGTACATCGAAACGCACAGTGAAATGCATCTTTTGCATCGAGTGTTCTGGGGGAAGCCCGCAAGTGTCGCCACGCTTCCGGCGCCAACATCGCACGCCCGCAACTTCCTAACCCGTACGTCTTTGGAATGTGGGAGGAAACCGGAGCACCCGGAGGAAACCCACGCAGACACGGGGAGAACGTACAAACTCCTTACAGACAGCGGCTGGAATTGAACCCGGGTCGCTGGCGCTGTAATAGCGTTACGCTAACCGCTGCACTACCGTGCCTGCCCCACACTAACTTTTTCACCCAGAGGGTGGTGAGTATATGGAACGAGCTGCCAGAGGAAGTGGGTGAGGCAGGTACATTAACAGCATGCTGGCCAGTGACCTCTGCACCCTCTCCTATACAACCTTCTGTCTGTCTGTCTGTCTGTCTGTCTCTCTCTTCCCGTCTGTCTGTCTGTCTCTCTCTTCCCATCTGTCTGTCTGTCTCTCTCTTCCCGTCTGTCTGTCTGTCTCTCACTGTCTCTCTCCCTCTCCGTCTCTCCCTCCCTCTCTCTGTCTCCCTCCCTCCCTCACCTCCCGTTTCTGGGTCTGAAACGTGGGACTCCATCTCACTCCGCCAGAATACAACCAGAGCCCTGGAGCCGAGTGCAGCACCTTTGGGTTACAGGGGAAAACAATAGCAGGGGAGTGGGATTGCTCTGTGAGCTGGCATATACTCGATAGACCGAATGGCTTCCATCTCTGTCACAAAGTGGGAATAATACCTGTACAGGGCAACTGAAAAGCAGGTTGTTGTTTGGATGGGGTTTACAGACCGTCACTGTATCAAGAGATCTGTGCGTTTTTACAGACCTTCCCAGGGTTACAGACACCTGACGTATGAACACCCAACGTATGGACACCCAGGTGAAGGAGACGGGGCTCCCGGGACATGGGCTGCAGTACTGGGACCCATGGGTGAAAGGGGAAAGGGGTTCCTGGACACGGGGTGGGGTGTTTCTGGGACTTACAGGTCAGGGGGACAGGGTATCAGAACCCATGGGTGAAGGGGACAGACGTCCCGGGACACCTGGTGGGGGTTCCAGGACCCATGGGTGCGGTTCGGGTTAACAGAAAGAACCAGCCCCATTCCCGCTTCCCCATTTCAACGGGACTTCCCCTCCCGGAACCAGCTCAGTTCCCCTTTGAAAATGAGGATCTGCTCCAAGCCAGGATGGCAGGGGCCCAGAGATCCAGTCCAGGAGCAGGGCCACGGCAACACGTCCGTCCCTACAGCGCACCACCCCCCTCCTCACCACACACACACACACACACACACACACACACACACACACACACACACACACACACACACACACAGCCAGCAGACAGGGTTCCTCAGGGAAGGTTCAGTGTCTCAACGTCTCCCAGCACTCCCTCAGGAGAGACATCTTCCCCGTCCCTTCACCCACAGCTGAGAACGTTGCATCAACGACTGTAGCCTTCCTTCTCCCTGTACTGCACCCACCGAGGATTATCATCAGATCTTTGGGAGTCTCTGTCAGTTTCTCCACCGTTCTGTCATCGTGCTTAATTGTCCCAGGGCACCTTTTTAATGTTAGATGCAGTTGGTGTCAGGAATACAAAATGGGCAGTGGTTTAACATTCACATGAGGAAACTACCCCACCTAATCAGCGAGATATTGTCAGGCATCATTTGGTTACAATTGTGGCTCGGGATCTTCTACTTTAAAGGATAAACAAATTTCATTGTTTTCTGTCAGTTAGACACATGACATCAGTGTTCAAACACAGGCACTCCCAGGGCGGGGATAGGGAGTTACTCAGAGTGAAACTCCCTCTACACTGTCCCATTGCACACTCCTGGGGTCAGACACAGGGTGAAGCTCCCTCTACACCGTCCCATCACACACTCCCGGGGTCAGACACAGGGTGAAGCTCCCTCTACACCGTCCCATCACACACTCCCGGGGTCAGACACAGGGTGAAGCTCCCTCTACACTGTCCCATCACACACTCCCGGGGTCAGACACATGGTGAAGCTCCCTCTACACCGTCCCATCACACACTCCTGGGGTCAGACACACGGTGAAGCTCCCTCTACACCGTCCCATCACACACTCCCGGGGTCAGACACACGGTGGAGCTCCCTCTACACCGTCCCATCACACACTCCCGGGGTCAGACACACGGTGAAGCTCCCTCTACACCGTCCCATCACACACTCCCGGGGTCAGACACACGGTGAAGCTCCCTCTACACCGTCCCATCACACACTCCCGGGGTCAGACACACAGCGAAGCTCCCTCTACACTGTCCTGACACACAGAGAGCAGGAACAGGCCTTTCGGCCCACAATGTCTGTGCCAAACACGATGCCAAATTAAACTAAATCTCTTCTCCCTGCACATGATCCATGTCACTCCGTTCCCTGCATATTCATGTGTCTGTCTAACACCCTCTTAAACCCCTCTATCGTATCTGCCTCCACCCCCACCCCTGGCAGCTCGTTCCAGGCACCCACCGCTCTCTGTGTAAAAAAAATTTGCCCCACACATCTCCTTTAAACATTCCCCCTCTCACCTTAAACGCACGCCCTCTGGTAATTGACATTTCTACCCTGGGAAAAAAGACTGACTGTCTACCCTATCTATGCCTCTCAGAAATTTATAGAATTATATCAGGTCTCCCCTCAGCCTCCGCCTTCCAGAGAAAACAACCCAAGTTTGTCCAACCTCTCCTTATAGCTCATACTCTCTAAACCAGGCAGCATCCTGGTAAATGGTAGTGTAGCGGTTAGCATAACGCTATTACAGCTCCAGTGACCTGGGTTCAATTCCAGCCGCTGTCTGTAAGGAGTTTGTACGTTCTCCCCGTGTCTGCGTAAGTTCCCTCCGGGTGCTCCGGTTTCCTCCCACTTTCCAAAGACGTATGGGTTAGGAAGTTGTGGGCGTGCTATGTTGGCGCCGGAAGCGTGGCGACACTTGCGGGCTGCCCCCAGAACACTCTACACAAAAGATGCATTTCACTGTGTGTTTGGATGTTCATGTGACTAATAAACAAGCATCTTATAAACCTCTTCTGCACCCTCTCCAAAGTCTCCACACCCTTCCTGTAATGGGGCGACCAGAACTGCACACAATACTCCAAGTGCAACCTAGCCAGAGTTTCATACAGCTGCAATGTGACTTCCGGACTCTTGTACTCAGTGCCCTGACCGATGAAGGCAAGCACACCGTATGCCTTCTTTACCACCCTATGCACGTGTGTGGCCACTTTCGGGGAGCTGTGGACTTGGACCCCAAGTTTCCTCTGCACATTAAAGATCCCTCTACAAACAAAATCATACTCCCAGTACATGGGTCAGACAGACAGCAGAGCTCCCTCTGCACCATCCCATTTCATACTCCCAGAGTCGGACACAGAATGAAGCTCCCTCTGCTCTGTCCCATCACACACTCCACAGTGAAGCTCCCCCTACACCGTCCCATCACACACTCCCGGGGCCAGACACAGGGTGAAGCTCCCTCCACACCGTCCCATCACACACTCCTGGGCTCAGACACAGAGCGAAGCTCCCTCCACACCGTCCCATCACACACTCCTGGGCTCAGACACAGAGCGAAGCTCCCTCCACACCGTCCCATCACACACTCCTGGGCTCAGACACAGAGCGAAGCTCCCTCCACAACGTCCCAACAGCTTGGTCAAAGGTGTAATGAGGATCAGCCTTAAGGGAGTGTCTTCAAAAGGGCGAGACGGAGAGGTGTCAGAGGGAGTTTCGGAGCTCAGAGCCCAGGCAGGTGTATGCACCATCAGGTGTGGGAGGGGTTCGGGACTTCCATAGAGTGAAGGAGAATTGTGCTGAAGGGTTAGACAGATGCAACAGATCGGCATCATCGTCCCACAGTCAGAAAGTCACGGGTGACAGGCGCAGAGGGCAAAACTCCCGGCTGACACCCATGTGCGTCCCATCCCTTGTGCCTTGTAGATGGGGGAAAAGGCCTTGGGGCGTCAGGAGGCGAGTCCCTCACCGCGGGATCTGGATAATGGTGACCCCTCCAGGATGTTGACGGTGGGGAGTCGGCGATGGTAATGCCATTGATCGTCAAGGGAAGATGGTTGGACTGCCTCTCGTTGGAGATAAGACCATTAGGTATGGGAGCAGAATCAGGCCATTCAGCCCATCAAGTGTGTTCTGCTCATGGCTGATTGTTTTTTTAAACCACATTCTTTTAAGATCAAGATTTCTTTATTAGTCACATGTACATCGAAACACACAGTGAAATGCATCTTTCGTGTAGAGTGTTCTGGGGGCAGCCCGCAAGCGTCGCCACGCTTCCGGCGCCAACATAGCACGCCCACAACTTCCTAACCCGTACGTCTTTGGAATGTGGGAGGAAACCGGAGCACCCGGAGGAAACCCACACAGACACAGAGGGGGAGAACGTACAAACTCCTCACAGACAGCGGCAGGAATTGAACCCAGGTCACCAGCGCAGTAATATAGTTATGCTAACTGCCACACTACCGTGCCTGCCCTGTAACCCTTAATCCCTTAACCAATCAAGAACTTATCGATCTCTGCCTTAAATACACCCAAGGACTTGGTCTCCACAGCCCTCTGAGGCAACGAATTCCACTGATTCACCCTGAAGATATTCCTCCTCATCTCAGTTCTGAAGGGACGTCCCTTCTTTCTGTGCCCTCGGATCCCGGACTCTCCCACTACTGAAGATGGCACTTCTGTGGTGTGAATGTTACTTGTCACTGAACAGTCCATGCCTGAATGTTGCCTGGATCATGGGCTGCCTCATCTATAAATGGAATCGAACGTTGTGCAACCATCAGTGAACTTCACCTTGCTACGATGGGAGGAAGGTCACTGATGAAGCAGTTGGAGATGGTTGGGCCCAGGACACTGCCCTGAGGAGCTCCAGGGGCTGGGATCGTTGACCTCCAAGGACCACAACCATCATCCTGTGCAGGGGATCCAACTCCCACTACACAACAGATGAAGGGTGTCCTCGGTGTGAAGATGGGACTTTATCTCCACAAGGAATCGGTAAATTGGTTTATCATTGTCACATGTACCGAGGTACAGTGAAAAACTTTGTTTTGCATGCCGTCCATACAGACCATTTCGCCATGAAAAACACAATGATGCTGGAGGAACTCAGCAGGCCAGGCAGCATCCGTGGGGAAAAGCGGGCGGTCAGTGTTTCAGGTCAGGACCCTACTTCAGGAGGGAAGATGGGAAGATCATTTCGCCACATCAGTGCATAGAGAAAAAAGCAAGCACAGAATGCAGAATAGTGTTACAGTTCCCCTCCATCGACTCTGTCTACACTTCCCGCTGCCTCGGGAAAGCAGCCGACATAATCAAGGAGCCCTCCCACCACAGTGGTTCTCCGTTCTCTCCCCCGCCCCTCCCATCGGGCAGAAGATGCAGCTTGAAAAAACATAACACCGGGCTCAAGGACAGCTTCTATCCCGCTGTTAACAGACTCTTGAACAGATCTCTCACACACTAAAAGATGAACACTTGACCTCACAACCTACCTCGTTGTGGCCTTGCACCTTATTGTCTGCCTGCACTGCACTTTCTCTGTAGCTGTAACACTATATTCTGCATTCTATTTTCCTTTTTTAACTACCTCGATGTACTGATGTACGGAATGATCTGTCTGGAGGGCACGCAGACAAAAGCTTTTCACTGTATCTCAGTACATGTGACAATAGTAAACCAATTACCAAAACCAGAGAAGGATTTACCAGACCAAGTGCTGGTAATTGGATCAGTATAATTGGAACTGGTTTATTACTGTCACTTGTACCGAGGTACAGTGAAAATCTTGTCTTGCATACCGATCGTACAGGTCAATTCATTACATAGTGCACCGAGGTAGTACAGGGTAAAACAATAACAGAATACAGAGTAAAGTGTCACAGCTACAGAGAAAGTGCAGTGCAGGCAGACAATAAGGTGCAAGGTCACAACAAGGTAGATTGTGAGGTCAAGAGTCCATCTTATCGTACTAGGGGACCGTTCAATAGTCTTATAACAGCGGGATAGAAGCTGTCCTTGAGCCTGGTGGTTCGTGCTTTCAGGCTTTTGTATCTTCTGCCTGGTGGGAGGGGGGAGAAGAGAGAATGTTCAGGGTGGGAGGGGTCTTTGATTATGCTGGCTGTTTTAACGAGGCAGCGGGAAGTATAGACAAGAGTCCACGGAGGGGAGACTGGGTTCCGTGATGCGCTGGGCTGTGTCCGCAACTCTCTGCATTTTGTCGTGGTCCCGGGCAGACCAGTTGCCATACCAAGCCGTGATGCATCCGGATAGGATGCTTTCTACGGTGAGTGTCAAAGGGGGACATGCCGAATTTCTTTAGCCTCCTGAGGAAGTAGGAGTGCTAGTGAGCTGTCTTGGCCATGGCATCTACATGGTTGGACCAGGGCAGGCTATTGGTGACGTTCACTCCTAGGAACTTAGATGGGTACACAATGGTTGGCATGGATACCGCGGGCCGAAGGGCCTCTTTCTGTGCTGTACGACCGTGATGACACACAGGAAGTAACGATCGTGGTCTCGTAGAAACACATCGGCTGCAATGGAGGTCATTCGGCCCATTGAATCCACACCAGCTCTCAGCCCCAACCTCCTGCGTGATGTCCTCTCTCCCAGCCCCCTTCGAGAGCCCTGACTGACCCCCACCTCTTCTGTTCCAGCCCACTTCCCAACCCAACGCCGTTCTCCATGTTAAAGCCCTTCCCCTCACATTTCTCCTCCCTCCCTGGTCCCTTTTTGCCCCCCGATCTGCAGGCCATCACCCCCTATCTACATTGGCACCCCGCCCCCTCCCTAGCGGGTGCACCTCCTCCGACACAAGGGAGTGGGAGCAGGAGGAGGCCACTCAGCCCCTCGAGCCTCCCCCACCATCCAACACGATCACGGCTGATCTGCCCCCAGGCACTTTATCAAATTGTGAGGGGGGGGGGCACGTTGATATTGTGGGGGGTCACGGTCTTTTTCCCCTAGGGTAGGGGAGTCCAAAACTTACAGGGCACGGGTTTAAGGGGAGAGGGGAGAGATTTAAAGGGGAGCGGAGGGGCAGGTTTTCCCACACAGAGGGTGAGGGGTGAATGCGTGAGGAGGTGGTAGCGGTGGGTAAAATTACAACATTTAAAAGACATCTGGTTTTACAGGGATATGGGCCAAACACAGGCAAATGGGACTAGCTCAGGGAGGCACGGACAAGATGGGCAGAAGGGCCTGTTTCCCAGCTGTACAACTCCACCACTGTTCAGTTCCGGTTCCCCATATCCCCCAATTCCTCTGTCTTTCCACCACAGAGACACAACAGCACAGAAACAGGCCTTTCGGCCCACTGTGTCCGGACTATCACCTCAACAGCCCACGTTTACGCCAATCCGACGCTAACCCATTTTACAGATCGTTTCATTAGACGTACAACGGCCTACCCTGGGGTATTTAATTCCAGTGACCCCCCCAACCCCACACCCACCCCACCAAGATCAAGAAATGTTCCGTTTTAAAGTGACTTGCCCTCTTTACCTTACACCAACTTATCTGAACAAGTGAAACCCCTCACCCCCTCAAGGAAAAATTAATGCATCCACACCACCACACCCACCCCACATCCCCACACCCCCACCACTACATCACCACCCCACACCTCCCCACCACACCACATACCCCCACCACTACACCACCCCACACCCCCACCACTACATCACCACCCCACACCTCCCCACCACACCACATACCCCCACCACTACACCACCCCACACCCCCACCACTACATCACCACCCCACACCTCCCCACCACACCACATACCCCCACCACTACACCACCCCACACCCCCACCACTACATCACCACCCCACACCTCCCCACCACACCACATACCCCCACCACTACACCACCCCACACCTCCCCACCACACCACATACCCCCACCACTACACCACCCCACATCTGCACACCCCCACCCCAGACCCCCACCACCCCACACTTCTCCACCACACCACGTACCCCCACCACTACACCACCCACACCCCCACCACCCCACACCTCCCCACCACACCACATACCCCCACCACTACACCACCCCACACCCCCACCACTACATCACCACCCCACACCTCCCCACCACACCACATACCCCCACCACTACATCACCACCCCACACCTCCCCACCACACCACATACCCCCACCACTACACCACCCCACATCTGCACACCCCCACCCCAGACCCCCACCACCCCACACTTCTCCACCACACCACGTACCCCCACCACTACACCACCCCACACCCCCACCACTACATCACCCCACACCTCCCCACCACACCACATACCCCCACCACTACACCACCCCACACCCCCACCCCCACACCACACACCCCCACCCCAGACCCCCACACCTCCCCACTACACTCCACACCTCCCCATCACACCACACACCCCCACCACTACACCCCCACCCCACACCTCCCCACCACACCACACACCCCCACCCCACGCCTCCCCACCACCCCACATACCACACTACCCCACCACCCCCACCCCCACAGAAGCCCAGGAAGCTGGCAGGGGCAGCAAAACATACAGAATACATCGACCCACGGCACAATCCAGGCCCTTCGGCCCACAAAGCTGTGCCGAACACGTCCCTACCCTAGAGACCCACAGCCCTCCTCTCTGACCCAAATGGCGAACATTTGACTTCCTTAAATAACACGCCCAAGCAAGAAGACAGCGGAATAAACACCAGCTCTCTCCCACAGCCCGACGCTCTCCAGCCACCTCGCAGCCCGAAAGGAAACCCAGCAAACCTCACCATTTCTTGGTGCACTCGACGGTCAGCTCCTGATACGAGGCGACAAACTGAAACTTAAACGCACGCTTGCCAACTCGTTGGAGCCTCTTCCACACCGAAGTCATCGCAGCCGAGCCGGGGGTAGGGTGGGGAAGGGGTGGTGGTGGTGGTGGTGGTGGTGGTGGTGGTGGTGGGGTGGGGGGGGGGGGGGTGGTGAAGAAGTTTGCTTCAGCAGAGGCAGAGTCAGCCTGTCACCGCCCGCAAGTTAAAGCCCCGCTCCGGTGCTCCGCTGCGGCAGAGGTTGCCCAGACGCGCTGGGTTAAAGTTAACAGAGAGTGAAACTTACAGAACTTCTCCCTCTGCCGGTTCAGGGACCCCCCCCCTACCCCGACCCCGACCCCGACCCCTGGGTGATGGGGCTCAGCCCACAGCCGGATCCCCTCTCCCCCGGGACCCCCAGACCCCAGACCCACGTGTGTTAACTGAATGACATCTGGACAGTCCGCCTGGAGCGCTGGGCGACGCCTCTCTCCCCCCCCCCCCCCCAACCAACACCACACAGCCCGTCTCTCCCTCCCAGTCCCGGCCGCTGCGTTTCGCCGAGTTTATTGTCGCGGCCGCGGGGTTTGTTGTTGAAACAGTCAGGCGGAGGGAACTGGCGGAGAATATGGACGGGGGGGGGGGGGAGAGGAAGGGGGGGGCGATGGGGTGGGGGTTGGGGGGGAGGAGGGGGGAAGGGGGGATGGGGAGGGAAAGTGGGGGGGAGGGGAGGGAAAGTGGGGGGGAGGGGGAGGGAAAGTGGGGGGGAGGGGGGAGGGAAAGTGGGGGGGAGGGGGAAGGGGGAGGGGGAAGGGGGAGGAGAGGGAGGGGGAGGGGGAGGAGGGGGGGGGAAAGTGGGGGGGAGGGGGGGGAAAGTGGGGGGGAGGGGGAGGGAAAGTGGGGGGGAAGGGGGAGGGGGAAGGGGGAGGGGGAGAGGGGGAAGGGGGGAGGGGGGGAAGGGGGGGAGGGGGGAGGGGAGGAGAGGGAGGGGGAGGGGGGAGGGGGAGGAGAGGGAGGGGGAGGGGGGGAGGAGGGGGGAAGGGGGGGGAGGAGGGGGGAGGGAGGAGGAGGGGAGGGGGAGGGGGAGGAGGGGGCGGGGGGAGGGGGGGGAGGGAGGAGGAGGGGGAGGGAAGGGGGAGGAGGGGGCGGGGGGAGGGAGGAGGGGGAGAAGGGGGAGGGGGGAGGAGGGGGAGGGGGAGGAGGGGGAAGGGGGGAGGGGGGAGGAGGGGGAGGGGGGGGAGGGGGAGGGGGGGGGAGGGGGGAGGAGGGGGAGGAGGGGGAAGAGGGGGGAGGGGGGGAGGAGAGGGGGGAGGGGGGAAGGAGAGGGGGGAGGAGGGGGGGAAGAGGGGGAGGGGGGAGAGGGAGGGGGGAAAGAGGGGGGAGAGGGAGGGGGGAGAGGGGGGAGAGGGAGGGAGGGGGAAGAGGGGGAGAGGGGGAAGAGGGGGAGAGGAGGAGGGGGGAAGAGGGTGGGAGGGGGAGGGGGAGGGAGGGGAGGGGGGGAGGAGGGAGGGGGAGGAGGGAGGAGGGGGAGGAGGGAGGGGGAGGAGGAGGAGGGGGAGGAGGAGGGGGAGGGAGGGAGGGTGGGAAGAGGGGGAGGGAGGAGGGGGGGAAGAGGGGGAGGGAGGGAGGAGGGAGGGGGGGAGGGAGGGAGGAGGGAAGAGGGGGAGGGAGGGAGGAGGGAAGAGGGGGTGGGAGGGGGGGGGGGAAGAGGGGGGGGAGGGAGGGGGAGGAGGGAGGGAGGGAAGAGGGAGGGGGGAGGAGTGAGGGAGGGAAGAGGGAGGGGGAGGAGGGAGGGAGGGGGGAGGAGGGAGGGGGGGAGGAGGGAGGGAGGGAAGAGGGAGGGGGAGGGAGGGGGGAGGGGAGGGGGAGGGAAGGGGGAGGGGGGGGAGGGTGGGGAGGGGGAGGAGGGAGGGGGGGAGGGAGGGAGGGGGGAGGGGGAGGGAGGGGGTGAGGGGGGAGAGGGAGGGAGGGGGAAGAGGGGGGAGAGGGGGGGAGAGGGAGGGAGAGGGAGGGAGGGGGGAGGAGGGGGAAGAGGGGGGAGGGGGGAGAGGGAGGGAGGGGGGGAGGGGGAGGGAGGGGAGGGGGAGAGGGAGGGAGGGGGGAGGGAGGGGGGGAGGAGGGGGAGGGAGAGGAGGGGGAGGGAAGGGGGGGAGGGAGGGAAGGGGGGAGGGAGGAGGGAAGGGGGGAAGGGGGAGGGAGGGAAGGGGGAGGGAGGGGGGAAGGGGGGAAGGGGGGAGGAGGGGAGGGGGGAAGGGGGAGGGAGGGGAAGGGGGAGGGGGAGGGAGGGGGGAGGAGGGGAGGGGAGGAGGGAGGGGGAGAAGGGAGGGGGGAAAGAGGGGGAGGGGAGGGGAAATGATGGGGGTGAGAGGGGGAGGGGGAAGGGGACGAGGGGAGGAGGGGGGAGGGGGAGGGGGGGAGGGGGAGAGGGAGGGGGGAAGGGGATGGGGTGTGGGAAGGGAGGGGAGGGGATGGGGAGGGAAGGGGGATGGGGGAGACTAGGGGGAGGATGAAGGGGAGGAGGGGGGAAGGGAGGGAGGGGTGAGGGGTGGAGAGGGACGGGGAGGAGGGAGGAGAGGGAGACTGGTAAAGAGTGAGAGGGAAAGAGAAAAACTCCCTGTCCCCCTCCCCCTCCCCCCTCCCCCCTCCCCCTCCCCTCCCCCCTCCCTCCGCCCTCCCCCCTCCCTCCCCCTCCCCCTTCCCTCCCCCTCCCCTCCCCCCTCCCTCCCCCCCTCCCCCTCCCTCCCCCCTCCCTCCCCCCCTCCCTCCCCCTCCCTCCCCCTCCCTCCCCCTCCCTCTGAGAGAGCTGGGTGCGAGGGAGAACCTGGTGGAGGGTCACGGAGTTGTCCAGCAGGGAAGCAGGTCCTTTGGCCCATCTGGTCCATGCTGACCACGATGCTCCACCCATGCCTGTCCCATTTGCCAGTGAGAGAGACAGAGAGCCTGGTAGAGAGAGAGTGGGAGAGCCAGACAAACCTGGGAGGGGGAGGGAGAGAGAGAGAGAGGGGGATGGAGAGAGGGGGAGGGGAGAGGGAGGGGGGGAGGGGAGAGGGAGAGGGAGGGGCATCAAGACGGTAATGAAAGTGGGAAAGAGAGGAAATGGGACGAGAAGGAACGTGGGGAGCGAGAGAGAGAGTCTCGCTGGCAGAAACAGATGGGGAGAGGGACTAAAGAGCAAAACAACATTTGAGAGTGCGGGGGTGGTGGTGGGGGCATGGGGAGAGAGAAGCCCCCGGGGGAGATTGTGTGGGTGGGGGGGGGGGTGAGGAATGATTCAGGGGTCTGTGGGAGTGAAGCAAAGAAAGAGCCAGGAAGTGGACCAGGAGGTCATTCAGCCCTTCAGCTCTCCTGCCCCCCCCCAGGTCTCACTGACCCCTCCCCTGACGCAGGTCCCGGAGGGGCCACCGCTGGTGGGGTTGGCTGGTTCCTGGTATAAGCCCTGCCGACCCTCAACCACTATCTACACCTATCCCATTTTAGTCTCCCCACATTCCCATCAACTACCCCTCCCCAGATTCTACCCCTCCCCCACAGTGGGGGAGGGGTGGGGACAATTAACCCACCAACCCTATGGGGGGGGAAAACCGGAGCCCTTGGGGGACACCCAAGTGTATACATGCACGCACGCACGCACGCGCACAGCGCCGGAAGTCGGGATCGAACCCTGGTCTCCGGAGCAGGGAGCCAGCAGCTCTACCCACCTGCCACTGTGAGCAGGTGAGCAGGTAAATATATCCCTCCTTGAATAAGGAGGCCAGGACCACACACGGTGCTCTTGATGTGGTCTCACTGACACTGTGTACAGGCGTGGTGAGACCTGCCTCATCTTACACCCCGAACAATAAGGGCTATATTCACTCCGGTTAGTGATTCACCCACATGTGATTCAGTGGTGGCCCCAGATGGCCGTACGACGACTTACCCTGAGTGACTCACCGCTACGGGAAGGCAAAAACCTCTTCCTGCCCTTGCGTTCGAACACTCCACTGCTCCGATGGCTCTCAGCGGGGCATGGGTCCGTCCTGAACCACCCCCCCCCCCCCCGACGATGCCCCCTCCAGTTAAAGGCAAGAGCTGCCCTCTGGCTGAGACTCCACTCCTGTGGGGTGTGGGGTGTGGGGTGTGGGGTGTGGGGTGGGGTGTGGGGTGTGGGTGTGGGGGGGGGTTGGGGGTGTGGGGGTTGGGGTGGTGGTGTGGGGGGTTGGGTGTGGGTGTGGGGTGGGGTGTGGGGGGTGTGGGTGGGGGGTGCGGGGGGTGGGGTGTGGGGGTGTGGGGGTGTGGGGTGCGGGTGGTGGGGTGCGGGGGGTGGGGTGTGGGTGTGGGGTGGGGTGTGGGTGTGGGGGTGGGGGTGTGGGGTGTGGGATGGGGGTAGGGGTGGGGTGTGGGTGTGGGTTGGGGGTGGGGTGGGGTGTGGGGGCGGGTGGGGGGGGGTGGGGGGGTGTGGGGGTGGGGTGGGGTGGGGGGGGGGGGTGGGTGTGGGGGTCCAGCAAAGGGCCACGGTTCACTGTGACAGTGAGGGGTGGGGGGTGGGGGGTGAGGGAGAGGTATTGGAGGGAAGGAGCTTCAGCCAGGTATCCCCCAGGAGTGAGTGGGAAGGGGTTTGGCCCATTGGGATTCGGTTGGTGCATTGGAAGGAATCCAGGGAGATTGCAGAGAGTGTTACAGTGAGGGGTGTGTCAGTGTCACGGTGAGGGCTGTGGGGTGTGTCAGGGTTACAGTGAGGGGTGCGGGGTGTGTCAGTGTTACAGTGACGGGTGTACCGGTGTTACAGTGAGGGCTGTGGGGTGTGTCGGGGTTACAGTGAGGGGTGCGGGGTGTGTCGGGGTTACAGTGAGGGGTGCGGGTTGTGTCGGGGTTACAGTGAGGGGTGCGGGTTGTGTCGGGGTTACAGTGAGGGGTGCGGGGTGTGTCGGGGTTACAGTGAGGGGTGCGGGGTGTGCCGGTGTTACAGTGAGGGGTGCGGGGTATGCCGGTGTTACAGTGAGGGGTGTGGGGTGTGCTGGTGTTACAGTGAGGGGTGTGTCGGTGTTACAGTGAGGGGTATGCTGGTGTTACAGTGAGGGGTGTGGGGTGTGTCGGTGTTACAGTGAGGGGTATGCTGGTGTTACAGTGAGGGGTGCGGGGTGTGCCGGTGTTACAGTGAGGGGTACAGGGTGCTTGAGACTTCCCAGCCAGGGGAAAGGTTGTTTCACTTACATCCTGACTTGCCCCCTTGCTGAGACCACTCCTGGTTCTCCCAAACCCCACAGAATACTGGACCTGTCAGCTTCACCTCCTCTCAAAGGACCGACCCACCAGCCAGGAATCGATCCGGTGAACCTTCATTGCCCTCCCTCTATCACGAGTCGCTCCTTCCCTGCGTAAGGAGACCAGTGCGCAATGCTCCAAATGAGATCCCACCAGGGCCCTAGATAATTGAATAAAGGTGACTCTACTGTTGGACCCAAATCCTCTTACAATCATAGCCAACTCATTGCTTGTTGGACCTGGACATTAACTCCCAAAGATACATGGGCATTGAGACCAAGGTGCCTCTGAATGTTAACGTTTTAAAATCGTTCACCGTGTAATAACTACAGTATCTTTATTTCCTACAGAGCATGTCCTCAAGTCTTTCTCCATTTTATTCCATCTGCCAAGTTTACAGAAGCAACTTGAGGAGATTTGGTACGTCACCAAAGGCGCTTACAAATTTCTGCAAATGTACGGCGGAGAGCATTCTGACTGGTTGCATCACCGCCTGGTACGGAGGCTCCAATGCACAGGATCGCAAGAGGCTGCAGAGGGTTGTAGACTCAGCCAGCTCCATCACGGGCACAACCCTCCCCATCATCGAGGACATCTTCAGCAGGCGGTGCCTCAAGAAGGCGGCATCCATCACTAAGGACCCTCACCACCCGGGACATGCCCTCTTCTCATTACTGCCATCGGGGAGGAGGTACAGGAGCCTGAAGACCCACACTCACCGACTCAGGAACAGCTTCTTCCCCTCCGCCATCAGAATTCTGAACAGTCCATGAACGCCACCTCAATATTTATTTATTTTTGTAATTTATAGATGTTTACGTCTTGCACTGTACTGCTGCCGCAAAACTACAACCTTCACATCATATGTCAGTGATAGACCTGATTCAGATCCTGTGCCCATTCGCTTAGCCTGGATGTGTCCCCCACTGAAGCTCTGCTGCTCCAGCTGGCAGCCCACACTGCCACCTGGTGTTCCATCAGGAGCAGGTCAGATAGCGTTACAGTGACGAGTGTTGGGTGTATCAGAGGGTGTTACAGTCTGTGGTATATTGGAGTGTGATAAGGACAAATGTAGGGTGTGTCAGTGTTACGGTGAGGGGTGTGTCAGTGTTACGGTGAGGGGTGTGGGGTGTGTCATTGTTACCGTGAGGGGTGTGGGGTGTGTCAGTGTTACGGTGAGGGGTGTGGGGTGTGTCAGTGTTACAGTGAGGGGTGTGTCAGTGTTACAGTGAGAGGTGTGTCAGTGTTACGGTGAGGGGTGTGGGGTGTGTCAGTGTTACAGTGAGGGGTGTGTCAGTGTTACAGTGAGAGGTGTGTCAGTGTTACGGTGAGGGGTGAGGGGTGTGTCAGTGTTACAGTGAGGGGTGTGTCAGTGTTACAGTGAGAGGTGTGTCAGTGTTACGGTGAGGGGTGTGGGGTGTGTCAGTGTTACAGTGAGGGGTGTGTTAGTGTTACCGTGAGGGGTGTGTCAGTGTTACCGTGAGGGGTGTGGGGTGTGTCAGTGTTACAGTGAGAGGTGTGTCAGTGTTACGGTGAGGGGTGTGGGGTGTGTCAGTGTTACGGTGAGGGGTGTGGGGTGTGTTAGTGTTACAGTGAGGGGTGTGTTAGTGTTACCGTGAGGGGTGTGTCAGTGTTACCGTGAGGGGTGTGGGGTGTGTCAGTGTTACAGTGAGAGGTGTGTCAGTGTTACGGTGAGGGGTGTGGGGTGTGTCAGTGTTACAGTGAGGGGTGTGTCAGTGTTACAGTGAGAGGTGTGTCAGTGTTACGGTGAGGGGTGTGGGGTGTGTCAGTGTTACAGTGAGGGGTGTGTTAGTGTTACCGTGAGGGGTGTGGGGTGTGTCAGTGTTACAGTGAGGGGTGTGTCAGTGTTACGGTGAGGGGTGAGGGGTGTGTCAGTGTTACAGTGAGGGGTGAGTCAGTGTTACAGTGAGGGGCGTGGGGTGTGTCAGTGTTACAGTGAAGGGTGTGGGGTGTATCAGTGTTACAGTGAGGGGTGTGTCAGTGTTACAGTGAGGGGTGTGGGGTGTGTTGGTGTTACAGTGAGGGGTGTAGGGAGTGTCAGTGTTACAGTGAGGGGTGTGGGGTGTGTCATTGTTACAGTGAGGGGTGTGTCAGTGTTACAGTGAGAGGTGTGTCAGTGTTACAGTGAGGGGCGTGGGGTGTGTCAGTGTTACAGTGAGGGATGAGTCAGTGTTACAGTGAGGGGCGTGGGGTGTATCAGTGTTACAGTGAGAGGTGTGTCAGTGTTACAGAGAGGGGTGTGTCAGTGTTACAGTGAGGGGTGTGGGGTGTGTCAGTGTTACAGTGAGGGGTGTGTCAGTGTTACAGTGAGGGGTGAGGGGTGTGTCAGTGTTACAGTGAGGGGTGAGTCAGTGTTACAGTGAGGGGTGTGTCAGTGTTACAGTGAAGGGTGTGGGGTGTATCAGTGTTACAGTGAGGGGTGTATCAGTGTTACAGAGAGGGGTGTGTCAGTGTTACAGTGAGGGGCGTAGGGTGTGTCAGTGTTACAGTGAGGGGTGAGTCAGTGTTACAGTGAGGGGCGTGGGGTGTGTCAGTGTTACAGTGAAGGGTGTGGGGTGTATCAGTGTTACAGTGAGGGGTGTGTCAGTGTTACAGTGAGGGGTGTGTTAGTGTTACAGTGAGGGGTGTGTCAGTGTTACAGTGAGGGGTGAGGGGTGTGTCGGTGTTACAGTGAGGGGTGTGGGGTGTGTCGGTGTTACAGTGAGGGGTGAGGGGTGTGTCAGTGTTACAGTGAGGGGTGTGGGGTGTGTCAGTGTTACAGTAAGGGGTGTGTCAGTGTTACAGTGAGGGGCGTGGGGTGTGTCAGTGTTACAGTGAGGGGTGAGTCAGTGTTACAGTGAGGGGTGTGGGGTGTATCAGTGTTACAGTGAGGGGTGTATCAGTGTTACAGAGAGGGGTATGTCAGTGTCACAGTGAGGGGCGCGGGGTGTGTCGGGGTTACAGTGGGGGGTGTGGGGTGTATCAAAAGTAGTTTATAGAGTAACATAGTTGCGGGTAAAATCTCGTGGGAGTTGATGGGAATGTGGATAGAATTAAACGGGATCGGGTAAGTTGGTGTTTGATGGTCAGTACAGAACCGGTGGGCCGAAGGGCCTGCTTGCTGCTGTATGAAGCTAGGCTGTGACCATCCCTCGGTGAATCGACTGGTGGGCCCTCTGAGTGGGCTTGGGGCTGTGTCGAGGGACGAAGGAAGCCGGGGGGTGGGGATTACTGTGAACACAGGCACACTGCGGGTGTCGAAGGCCGTGGGGGGGGGGGGGGGCTATTAATGGCTTGGTTATTTGAGACTGGAGTCACGTATCTCATTCTAGGAGATAGTTGTGGTGAGAGTCATCGTCCTGATATAGACCAGAGTGACCCTCCGAATATCTGACAGCGGCAGGTGTCCCAGACCCAGGGGGGGCGGGGCAGGGAGGGGAGGGTGAGGGGAGTGGTGATGTGTCCCTCCAGTCACAGCTGACCCCCCTCCCCCTCAACCCCTCTCCCCTCCTCCCTCCCTCCCCTCTCCCCCTCCCCCTCCCCCTCTCCCCCCTCCCCCCTCCCCCTCCCCCCTCTCCCGCCCCTCCCCCTCTCTCCCCCTCCCCCTCCCCTCCCCACCTCTCCCCCCCCTCTCCCCCTCCCCTCCCCCTCTCTCTGAGTCTCGGGCTCGGGCCCAATTGCAGGGATTTGACCTCAGGACCCAGAGAGCAGAGCAGGTGCCCCAACACCCCCCCCCCCCCCCCCCCCCGTTCAGCCAGTGTGGGAAACAACCCACGACCTTCAGTTGAAGAGGCGCTGGGGCGGAGGGGTGTCACAGGGCATAGAGGGACACAGCACGGAGACAGGCCCCCCCCCCCCCCGCTGGGATCCACCTATCACCTGCCAGCCCTCGCTACACCCCTTCCCCTCCACACCGACTAACTCCCCTCTCTCCAGTCTCGACCCAAAACGTTGACTGTCCGTTCCCCTCCACGGATGCTGCCCGGCCCGCTGAGTTCCTCCTGCGCCCCTCTGCGCCGCACGATAACAGGCCCTTTGGCCCATCGCGTCTGTGTCGACCATCAATCAGCCATTTAGGCTGAACCCCTTTTATTGCCATCAACTTCTCCTCACCCCATCACCCGCTCACTCTGGGGGGCAACTTTACAGCGGCCGATTAACCCACCGGCCCCCGCACGTCGTCGGGATGTGGGAGGGAACCGGAGCGCCGGGGGGGAAGCCCACGCGGTCACATGGAGAACGTACGCGCGCACACACACACACACAGACACACGCGCCCCGTCGGAGATCGGGATCGAACCCCGGTCTCTGGAGCTGAGAGGCAGTTGCACTACGCGCTGCGCCACCATGTCTCCAGGCTGTGAGGCCTCTCCGTTCCCCCACTGAGACACGGCCATCACCTTTGACTTTCTTGAAGTGTTCGGCTTTCATTTCAATTCATAACCTTGCTGTCCTCTGCTTTGTATTAACCCACAGCCCTCTTTCCAACTCCACACTGCCGTCTGGTTATTCCACACATGGATTCCTAAAATTCAGAATCAGGTTTTATTATGTCCTGAAATGTGTTGTTTTGTGGCAGCAGAACAGTGCAAGACATAAAAATTACTGGAAGTTACGAAAAACAGATAAAAGTGCAAAAGAGGAATAACGAGGCAGTGTTCGTGGGTTCATGGGCCGTTCAGAGATCTGATGGCGGAGGGGACGAAGCTGTTCCTGAATCATTGAGTGTGGGTCTTCAGGCTCCTGTACCTCCTCCCCGATGGCAGTAATGAGAAGAGGGCATGTCCCGGGTGGTGAGGGTCCTTAGTGACGGATGCCGCCTTCTTGAGGCACCGCCTCTTGAAGATGTCCTCGATGGTGGGGAGGGTTGTGCCCGTGATGGAGCTGGCTGAGCCTACAACCCTCTGCAGCCTCTTGTGACCCTGTGCATTGGAGCCTCCGTACCAGGCGGTGATGCGACCAGTCAAAACGCTCTCCGCCGTCCATCTGTAGAAATTTGCAAGAGCCTTTGGTGACATACCGAATCTCCTCAAACTCCTAATGAAGCAGAGCCACTGGCGTGCCTTCTTCGTGATTGCATCAATGCGTTGGACCCAGGACAGATCCTCCGAGACGTCGACACCCAGGAACTTGAAGCTGCTCACCCTTTCCACCGCTGACCCCTCAATGAGGACTCGTGTGTGTTCTCCCGACTTCCCCTTCCTGAAGTAAACAGTCAATTCCTCGGTCTTGCTGACGTTGAGTGCGAGGTTGTTGCTGTGACACCTCGATTTTGCCTGCCCTCGCTCTCTCTAGCTCCCCCACTTTCCTCTGTGACCATCAAGATCCCTGCTCTGTGCCGAACACAATTAAACTAATTCCCTTCTGCCCGCACATGATCCATATCTCTCCATTTCCTGTGTCTAACGGCCTCGTTCTTTTACAATATTTTACTAAATCCATGAAAAAAATACAGAGTACATGCATCAAACAAGAAAGTAAAAATACTACTGAATACATTGTATTAAGTCGTACCTAGGATTACAATACTCCAAATCAATAATTGCATATATTAGTTAATAAGGAAAGAAATAATTGCCTACCCCCACTACCAACATTTTAAACTTAATCCTTTGACTGCACTATTTCGGATTGTTGGAGAAAATGATATCACTTTGAAGGCTTCTGATTTACATATTCTGGCTTTTATTTCTCTTATAGCCAGGAGGGCAGTATTGCTTAAATGGAAGGAAGCTACTCTAGCTCCACACGTTCAATGGTTACGGGATGTTATGTCATACTTGAAGCTAGAGAAGATTCGCTGTTCAGTTTTTGAATCTAACCTAGACTTTCAAACCCTGTGGGGACCCTTTTTGAAGTATTTTCAAAATCTCTGATTTGGGGACTAAAATGCAGATATTGGCTGAGGCGGTTACGTTTTTTAAGGTTTTTCCTCTACCTAGCAGCCTCTTTACACCCCTCCATCACACCTGCTTCCACCCCCACCCCTGGCAGCACATTCCAGGCACCCACCGCTCTCTGTGTAAAAGAAAACTTGCCCCGCACATGTCCCTTTAAACTTTCCCCCCTCTCACCTTAAATGCACGTCCTCCAGTAACTGACATTTCTACCCTGGGAGAAGGATCCTGACTGTCTCATAATTGTAGGAACCTCTATCAGGTCTCCCCTCAGCCTCCGCCGCTCTAGAGAAAACAACCCAAGTTTGTCCAACCTCTCCTTATAGCTCCTGCTCTCCAATCCTGGTGAACCTCTTCTGCACCCTCTCCAAAGGCTCCACATCCTTCCTGTAATGGGGGCGACCAGAACTGCAAGCCATGAGATGGGGACTACTTTCCCGTCACCCCGGGTGGTGCCTTCAGCTGCCTGGGCCCCGAGCTCTGGAGTTCCCTCTCTGTGGTCCTTCCCTCCTCGATAGCCAACGAAACTCGCGGAGCAGTGGGGAGCACAGATGTGGTGCCCTGGGATGTCAAAGGCACTATATAAATGCCATTTTTATCTTTGGTAATCAAGTAACCTCACCAACTCTGAAGCTTTCACCAGGCACACAGTCTTTTTCCAAGGAAACGGGAATTAAAATCCAGAGGGCATCGGTTTAAGGTGAGAGGGGAAAGGTCTAGGGGGCAACTTCTTCACGCAGAGGGTGGTGCGTACATGGAACGAGCTGCCAGAGGAACCGGTTGAGGCAGGCCATTGTAAAATAACAACATTTAAAGGATAGTTGGACAGGTACATGGATAGGAAAGGTTCAGAGGGATACGGGCCAGACACAGGCAAATGGGACTAGTTCAGATGGGAATCTTGGTCAGTGTGGACCATTGGGCCGAAGGGCCTGTTTCCCTGCTGTTTAACTCTGTGACTCTAAGACTAGGCGTGTCTGCTCAGAAGTAGAACCCCAAACATTTAAAGGTTTCAGTAGACACTCCCCAGACCCAGGGCGTAGACACAGCAGTTGGAGAAGAAGGCCAATCACACTCTGTACTAACCCAATGGAACTACACTGTCTATTGAATTGACCTGTACAATCGGTTTGCAAGACAAGTTTTTCACTGGACCTCAGTACAAGTGACAATAATAAACCAACACCAAAACTTTCTTGCCTGTTCCGCTTGACGCACAACCCCTCTATGGATAGAGATGACCCCGTTCAACCTTCCCATCTCCAGGGCTCCAAGGAAAAGCTTTCCAATGATTCTGGGAGAAGAAATTCCTTATCACCCTCGTGTGACACGGAAGAGCCGTTCTAAACTTCTGCCTCTTGTTCTAGAAATTTCTGGGAGGTCCAACACCCTCTCAGCACCAATGGTCCTCAGAGACTTGTGGCTCAATAAGATCGCCAGTCGTTAACCTGAACTTGAATGAGTATGGGTCCAACCTGTGTGTGGGACCCGTCCCCCAGTGAGGGTCAGTGTGTGTGGGACCGTCCCCCAGCGAGGGTCAGTGTGTGTGGGACCCGTCCCCCAGTGAGGGTCAGTGTGTGTCTGGGACCTGTCCCCCAGTGAGGGTCAGTGTGTGTGTGGGGCCCGTCCCCCAGTGAGGGTCAGTGTGTGTGTGGGACAGTCCCCCAGTGAGGGTCAGTGTGTGGGGGACCCGTCCCCCAGTGAGGGTCAGTGCATGTGTGGGACCTGTCCCCCAGTGAGGGTCAGTGTGTGTGTGGGACAGTCCCCCAGTGAGGGTCAGTGTGTGTGGGACCCGTCCCCCAGTGAGGGTCAGTGTGTGTGTGGGATCTGTCCCCCAGTGAGGGTCAGTGTGTGGGGGACCCGTCCCCCAGTGAGGGTCAGTGCATGTGTGGGACCTGTCCCCCAGTGAGGGTCAGTGTGTGTGGGTCCCGTCCCCCAGTGAGTGTCAGTGTGTGTTTGTGTGACCCGTCCCCCAATGAGGGTCAGTGTGTGTGCGGGACACCCATTGAAGGGGCAGTGGGTGGAGCTCCCTGTTTCCTGCTCTCTCCTGCCACCTGCTGCCTGCGGCTGGAACAGACACAGTGCCGACCACACCCCGACCCGACCACACCCCGTCCCGACCACACCCCGACCCGACCACACCCCGTCCCGACCACACCCCGACCCGACCACACCCCGTCCCGACCACACCCCGACCCGACCACACCCCGTCCCGACCACACCCCGTCCCGACCACACCCCGACCCGACCACACCCCGTCCCGACCACATCCCGACCCGACCACACCCCGTCCCGACCACACCCCGACCCGACCACACCCCGTCCCGACCACACCCCGTCCCGACCACACCCCGTCCCGACCACACCCCGTCCCGACCACACTCTGACCCAACCAAACTCCGTCCTGTGTCGTTGGTCTGGGGGAAGTTTGATTTCAGAGTCAGAGAATCATCCTGCGCGGAAACCGTCCCATCGGCAGTCGGCCCGTATCCCTCTGAACATTTCCTGTCCGTCTACCTGTCCAAATGTCTTTTTAATGCTGTTAATGTCCCTGCCTCACCCACTTCCTCTGGCAGCTCGTTCCATGTACTCACCACCCTCTGCGTGAAAAGCCTGCCCCTCAGCTTCCCTTTAATTCTCTCCCCTCTCACCTTAACCCCATGCCTCTCTAAGGTCACCCCTCATTCTCCAGCGCTCCAAGGAATAAACTCCTGGCAACCATCCTCGTAAATCTGCTTTGAACTCTTTCCAGCTTAGTGGCATTTTCCCTATAGCAGGGTCACCAAAACTGTGCAAGATATTCACACAGCGCGGAGCTCCCTCCTCACCACCCCTCCCACAGTGCGGAGCTCCCTCCTCACCACCCCTCCCCCAGCGCAGGGCTCCCTCCTCACCACCCCTCCCACAGTGCGGAGCTCCCTCCTCACCACCCCTCCCCCAGCGCGGAGCTCCCTCCTCACCACCCCTCCCCCAGTGCAGAGCTCCCTCACCGCCCCTCCCCCAGCGCGGAGCTCCCTCCTCACTGCCCCTCCCTCAGCACAGAGCTCCCTCACCACCCCTCCCACAGTGCAGAGCTCCCTCACCGCCCCTCCCCCAGCGCGGAGCTCCCTCCTCACTGCCCCTCCCTCACCACAGAGCTCCCTCACCACCCCTCCCTCAGTGCAGAGCTCCCTCACCGCCCCTCCCCCAGCGCGGAGCTCCCTCCTCGCCACCTCTCCCCTAGCGCGGAGCTCCCTCCTCGCCGCCCCTCCCCCAGCGCGGAGCTCCCTCCTCGCCGCCCCTCCCCCAGCGCGGAGCTCCCTCCTCACCGCCCCTCCCCCAGCGCGGAGCTCCCTCCCCACATCTCCACCTGTCGTCCCTTGAGGAGGGAAGCACCTCACGGAGAATAAAACGGCGACACATGGTTTCAGCTACTTTATTAACGACGCAAACAGCAGCCACGAAGCCGTTGACGCAATACTTGGGGCGATTGATCTGAACGTTAACAAGACGACATCACGCGGGGCAGTAACGTTTGTAAAGGCAGGGAGTGAGGGATATGGAATCACATGCAGGCAGATGGGATTAGCTTAGACTTGTATAATGGCCGGCACAGACAAACAGGCCTGTTTCTGTACTATGTTCTATGTTCTCAAGCGTACCACTGGCAAGATTACCACCCCCCCCCATATGCATAAGAATATATTTGCCCCCCCCACACACACACACCCACCCTGACATTACCCCCCTCGTTCACAGAAGCTGAAAGCACAGAGGTTGAGGAGGGACTGAGATCCCACTGCCTCTTCCCTCACACGATGGACGACATTGCGTATTTGCTTATCCCGCAGGCGTTGTTCCCTCTGTAGATACGAGCGTAGCCCTGGCAGGGGAGAGAGAACAACCAGAGAGTCACAAGGCTGGTCAGGCGCCAACCAACACCGTTCCCAAATAATCCGGGAGCACTGAAAACACACAGCAGGTCAGGCAGCATCTGTGGAGGGTTAACGCTTGGATTCTGTGACCCACCGTCAGAACTGGGATAGAGAGGTGGAAGGGGGAAGATAGTTTACTCCTTGGCGGAAGGATATCCCTGATCGGATCTCAACATTCCCTCTGTTCTCTCCATTTCTCTCCCATTCCACTAATCGGTTCTTGAACCAACCGGCACAATCCTAAGCGCTGCCTCAGTACAGCAACACTGGGACCACTTTGCACTACAACGGACTTTTGTTTTGTTCTAATTGTGTTCTTTCTTGTAAAAACTGTGTACAATTTATTTATCTTTCTCTTGTGAATGTTGCTTATCGCGAGAGGGTTGAGAGCTTCAAATTCCTAGGAGTGAACATCACCAATAGCCTGCCCTGGTCCAACCACATAGATGCCACGGCCAAGAAAGCTCACCAGCGCCTCTACTTCCTCAGGAGGCTAAAGAAATTTGGCGCGTCCCTGTCAACCTTCATCAATTTTTATCGCTGCACCGCAGAAAGCACCCGATCTGGACGCGTCCCGGCTTGGGACGGCATCTGCTCTGCCCCGGACTGCAAGAAACTGCAGAGAGTTGTGGACACAGCCCAGCGCGTCCCAGCCTCCCTTCCATAGACTATGTCTACACTTCCCGCTGCCTCGGTAAAGCAGCCGGCATAATCAAAGGCCCCCACCCACCACGGGACATTCTCTCTTCTCCCCCCTCCCATCGGGCAGAAGATACAAAAGCCTGATAGCACGTACCACCAGGCTCAAGGACAGCTTCTATCCCGCTGTTATAGCTGCAAGTAAGTTTTTCATTGCACCTGTGCACACATGGGCTTTGATTTTCTTCTCCATGAGTGTAAACTAACTTACTTTCCCTCTTTCCCGTGTCTGACAGAGGTTCACCAACCTGAAATGTGTTTTTCTTTTTCGGACACAGCCTGCAATTTCTGTCTTTATTTCCAATTGTTTCGATCTTTGATTATTAATCCTAATTTTCCTGCCAACTTTATCTTTATTTACACATGTACACACACATACAGACACACACACAAACACACACAGCGCCGGAGGTCGGGATCGAACCCTTGTCTCTGGGACCCTGTGAGGCAGTGACTCGACCCCCCCCCCCCTCCACGCCACAGTGCCGCCCTCTAGTGAAACGCTGGTCACAAAGTTGGTCCTGACTCCCACAGCAACGATGGAGAATATTAGTGACCCGCACTTCAGTTTGCAGTCGTGCTTGTACACAGACCGGGATCGTACTGAAGAGCAGTTCCTCCGAGACTGGAGAAGGGTTTGCAATAAAAAGTTGGTCTAACAGGATAAATCTTCCTCCTGTCACAGCTATTTATCTCTGGAATGTTGGGTCAAGATGTTTTATATAACGGACGGGGGTTTAGGGAGTGATTTACCTTCCAGCCATGTCACTGGGTAAAACTGGACCCTGGACGGAGGGAGCTCCGCACTGTGTGAATATCGTGCACAGTTTTGGTGAAAACTGTCTCCTTTTTTAAGTGGGGGGGGCGACTACGTGACCACTGGGGGGTTTATTAAAGGAAGCGCCGCGCTGGCAGATTTACTCATGAATTTTGAGCGGGGCTCCTTGAAGATGCCAATCAGCCCATTGTGTCCATTCTCGCTCACAGACCAGTCCCATTCTCCCCACATTCCCGTCAGATTCTGCCCCTTGCTCACACGCTGGGTTGGGGGGGTGGGGGGGGGGTTGCAATTTACAGCGGCCGATTAACCCATTGACCCCGCACGTCGTTGCTCGTGCGCGCGCACTCACACACACACACACACACACACACACACACACACACACACACACACACACACACACACACACACACACACACACACACACACACACAGCACCAGAGGTTGGGATCAAACCCAGGTCTCTGGGGCTGTGAGGCAGTGACTCTAACTGCTGCGCCACTTGTGCTACCCAGTTGAAGAGTGTGGGGGATAAGCTGGGTTTAATCTTCAATGATCATGGATGGAATATCAGTATTGTCCAGGATTTACTGACCTCCTCTCCCCACGCTGCTCCCCAGCTGTTCTTTATGATCCAGTACGGCATATTGGATTCTGTCGAAAGCAAAACACAGAACAGTGAAGTAACATGGACCAGCATGGAATTATGATATTACTGTATTCAAGGATCGCAAGAGGCTGCAGAGAGCGGTGGGACCACCGTCGAGGACGTCTACAAGAGGCGATGTCTCAGGAAGGTGGCGTCCATCGTTGGGGACCCCCCCCCCCCCCCCGACCGTCCGGGCCGTGCCCTCTTCTCGATGCTGCCGGCCAGGTGGGAGGTACAGGAGCCCGAAGACCCCACACCTCAAGGTTCAACAACGGCTTCTTCGCCACTGATGTCAGGTCCTTGAACCCACCTGAGAAACTCTATCACTACCTCGGACTGTATGTCCCTCAACTTGCACTGATGTTGTTGTGTTTATTTTGTGGTGTAAGTTATGTATAATTTATGTTAAGTTATGTTTAACAGAATCACCATGAAGGCAGGCCAGTGTCTTTAATTTCTTAGGAGGTCAAGGAGGTTCGGCTTGTCACCAAACACACCAACAAACTTCTACAGATGTGCTGTTGAAAGTGTCCTGAATGTTTGCATCGCGGTCTGGGACGGATTCGAATGCGCAGGAATGCAAGAAGCTGCAGAGAGCAGTGGACTCTGCCCAGTACATCACGGGCACATCCCTCCCCACCATCAAAAGTATCATTTTGGCATGTCCCCGTCGACCCTCACCAACTTTTATCGATGCGCCATAGAAAGCATCCTATCTGGATGCATCACAGCTTGGTACGGCAACTGCTCTGCCCGGGACCACAGAGGGTTGCGGACACAGCCCAGCGCACCACGGACACCAGCCTCCCCTCCATGGACTCAGTCTACACTTCCCGCTGCCTAGGTAAATCAGCCAACATAATCAGGGACCCCTCCCCACCCTGCTCACTCTCTCTTCTCCCCCCCTCCCATCGGGCAGAAGATACAAAAGCCTGAAAGCACATACCACCAGGCTCAAGGACAGCTTCTATCCCGCTGTTATAAGACTATTGAACGGTCCCCTAGACTGATAAGATGGACTCTTGACCTCACAATCTACCTTGTTATGGCCTTGCACCTTATTGTCTACCTGCACTGCACTTTCTCTGTAACTGTAACACTTTACTCTGCATTCTGTTATTGTTTTCCCTTGTACTACCTCAATGCACTGTGTACTGAATTGATCTGTAGGGACGGTATGCAAGACAAGTTTTACACTCTGCCTCGGTACAAGTGACAATAATTAACCAATAACCCATTATAGATGATGAGCTGCCTCAAGAAGGCAACGTCCGTCATCAAAGATCCCCCCACCATCTGGGCCGTGCCGTCTTCTCACAGCTCCCATTGGGCAGGAGGTGCAGAAGCCTGAAGTCCCCACACCACCGGGTTCAGGAACAGCGACTTCCCTTCAACCATTCGGTTCTTGAACCGACCGGCGCAACCCTAATCACTACCTCAGTACAGCAACACTGGGACCACTTTGATCACTGTACTAAAATGGACTTTGTTTTTCTTTGTTCAACTTGTGTTCTTTCTTGTAGAAATTATGTATAGTTTATGTTTAAATTGTGTTTCTCTTGTGAACGCTGCTTATCTGACGCTCTGTGCCTGTGATGCTGCTGCAAGTAAGTTTTACATTGCACCTGTGCACACATGGACTTGTGTGTGTGACAATAACCTCAACCTTGACTTGGACCTTAACTCCTGTGTGTCACGTAAGACTTCATGGCATTTATACCCTGGGTACGGATGCCCATGATAATAGACTTGAACTTGAACGAGATCTCACCAACACCCCAAGGGTGGCCACGCTGCCCCAGTGCTAGCAGCAAGCCAAGGGGCTGAACGGTCTGACGTTGGGCCCAGAGTTGGTCAGAAGGGTTGGGAAGAAGGCTTGGGGTGGGGTATTGATCCTTACCTATTCCGTAGCCGACAATTAACACGGCGTGATTACTGATCTTCGTGCAGCTATTGGATCGGATAATCCCCTTCTTGTAATGCTGGAAATGGAAAGAGCAGGAAGACGTCACACCGGTCGTCCAGGGGGTCACGGGATCATTTGTAGTACGGGAGGCCATTCAGCCTGCATGTCCGTCAAACGGTGCTACCTCACGACATCACTCACCCACACCTTCCCCCCTTCTCCACACTTCCCCCCCCCCCCCCCACCTCTCCACCTCCCCACCTTCCCCTCACACCAGCAGCCGACTAACCCATAATTACCGATGCACCACAGAAAGCATCCCGGCTTGGGACGGCAACTGCTCTGCCCGGGACCGCAAGAAACCGCAGAGAGCTGTGGACACAGCCCAGCGCGTCACGGGAACCAGCCTCCCCTCCGCTGACTCCGTCTACACTTCCCGCTGCCTCGGGAAAGCAGCCGACGTAATCAAGGACCCCCTGCCACCCCGGGACATTCTCTCTTCTCCCCCCTCCCATCGGGCAGAAGATACAAAAGCCTGAAAGCACCTACCACCAGGCTCAGAGACAGCTTCTATCCCGCTGAACGGACTTCTCCTATGCTTAAAGATGAACTCTTATACTCAATGCCCTGACCGATGAAGGCAAGCATGCCGTACACCTTCTTTACCAGCCTATCCACTTATGTGGCCACTTTCAGCTAATCCTTTGCCATTATCTGTGACTTGTCTATATTCTGTTGTATCCTTTGACATTTTGCATAATTTATGTTTAATTTATGTGAACGTTGTGCCTCTAACACCATATTCTTCACCCTATTACTGTTTTCCCTTGTACTACCTCAGTGCACTGATGTAATGAAATGATCTGTATGGACGGCATGCAAAACAAAGTTTTTCACTGTACCTCGGTACTCATGACTGTGCGGCCAGATTCTGCTCTAACTCCATCTACAAGTTTGCAGATGATACCACCGTAGTGGGCCATATCTCAAACAGCGATGAGTCAGAGTACAGGAAGGAGACAGAGAGCTTAGTGGAACGGTGTCATGACAACAACCTTTCCCTCAATGTCAGCAAAACTAAAGAGCTGGTCATTGACTTCAGGAAAGGGGGCGGTGTACATGCACCTGTCTACATCAGTGGTGCTGAGGTCGAGAGGGTTGAGAACTTCAAGTTCCTGGGAGTGAACATCACCAACAACCTGTCCTGGACAAACCACGTGGACGCCACGGCCAAAAAAGCTCACCAGCGCCTCTACTTCCTCAGGAGGCTAAAGAAATTTGGTTTGTCCCCTTTGGCTCTCACCAACTTTTACCCGATGCACCATAGGAAGCATCCTATCAGGATGTATCACGGCTTGGTATGGCAACTGCTCTGCCCAGGACCGCAAGAAGCTGCAGAGAGTTGTGAACACAGCCCAGCACGTCACGGACACCAGCCTCCCCTCCTTGGACTCTGTCTTTACCTCTCACTGCCTTGGTGTAGCAGCCGACATAATCAAAGACCCCACCCACCCGGGACATTCTCTCTTCCCTCCTCTTCCATCGGGTAGAAGACACAGGAGCCTGAGGGCACGTACCACCAGGACAGCTTCTACCCCACTGTGATAAGACTATTGAACGGTTCCCTTATACGATGAGATGGACTCCGACCTCACGATCTACCTTGTTGTGACCTTGCACCTTATTGCACTGCACTTTCTCTGTAGCTGTGACACTTTACTCTGTACTGTTATTGTTCTTACCTGTACTACCTCAATGCACTCTGTACTAACCCAATGTAACTGCACTGTGTAATGAATTGACCTGTAAGATTGGTTTGTAAGACAAGTTTTTCACTGTACCTTGGTACAAGTGACAGTAATAAACCAATTTACAAATTTATCTGACGCTCTGTGCCTGTGATGCTGCTGCAAGGAAGTTTTTCATTGCACCTGTGCAGACATGGGCTTGTGACAATAAATTGGACTTTGACTTTGCCTGCCCTCTGCAGTGTTATTTTTTAGAAACAACACAAAACTTCTTTCAACTACTACAATAAGCACTACAAAAAGAACTATACTACATCAAAAAATATGCAGATACAAAACTACAGCGAAATGCACTATGTACAGTGTCAAATTATAATGCTGTTAACAGCATCTACAACACACTCGATCCCCTGGGGATCCCACTAATCCAGGAATTCTCCCACAGATACTGTGTGCTCCCTCTCTCAGGACATGTGGGCACGGGCACTGTCCACAACCCCACCAATCTTTGCATCAGCTGCAAATCTACTAACCTGTCCAGATGACTTAATTGCCTTGTCAAGGGGTAATTAAAGACGGAGAATTAGATGTTGGGATTGCCAGTGACTTGGAGGGGGGGTGGTGGATGAAGGGGGGGGTTTCGTTGCCCTGTGTACCCACCTGTAATGGCTTCAGATCCATCAACACCGTGATGGTCCCATTTAAGGCCACGTACTGCTTCAGAACTGCAGAGAAATCACAATCAGGACATCCTGAGACTGGGCTGTCCTGGGCTCGAGGGGCCAAATGGCCTCCTTGCGCGACGGAACAATTCCGCGGGGTGGGAGCTGCGGTTGGGAAGGGAAGGCCTGGACGACCTTGGGACTCCAAGCTCCGGGAGAAGGTCGAGAGAGGACTGTAGCAAGTAGCTGGGAACAGGGATTACATCTGGGAATGTGGGGGGGATTAAATCCGGCTGGGATTCACTTGGGACTACAGGACAGATTACAGTCTGAGATTAGTCTCGGATAGTCTCGGGCAGATGTTCAACCCGGAAAAGTGTGAAGTGTGAAACTTTGGAAGATCGAATTTGAAGGCAGAATACAAGGTTAATGGCAGGACTCTCAGGAGTGTGGAGGAACAGAGGGATCTTGGGGTCCACGTCCATAGATCCCTCAAGGTTGCCGCGCAGGTCGATAGTGTTGTGAAGAAGGCATATGGAGTGTTGGCCTTCATTAGTCGGGGTATTGAGTTCAAGAGCCGCGAGGTGATGTTGCAGCTCTATAGAACTCTGGTCAGACCACACTTGGAGTATTGTGTTCAGTTCTGGTCGCCTCATTACAGGAAGGATGTGGAAGCTTTAGAGAGGGTGTAGAGGAGATTTACCAGGATGCTGCCTGGATTGGAGACTATGTCTTATGAGGATAGGTTGAGCGAGCTGGGGCTTTTCTCTTTGGAGTGACGCAGGATGAGAGGTGACTTGACAGAGGTGTACAAGATGATAAGAGGCATAGATCGAGTGGACAGTCAGAGACTTTTTCCCAGGGCGAAAATAGCTAACACAAGGGGACATAATTTTAAGGTGATTGGAGGAAGGTATAAGGGGGATGTCAGGGGTAAGTTTTTCACACAGAGAGTGGTGGGTGTGTGGAACGCACTGCCGGCAGAGGTTGTGGGGGCAGATACATTAGGGACATTTAAGAGACTCTTAGATCGACACATGAATGATAGAGAAATAGGGGGCTATGTGGGAGGGAAGGGTTAGATAGATCTTAGAGCAGGATAAAATGTTGGCGCAACACTGTGGGCCGAAGGGCCTGTCCTGTGCTGTAATGTTCTATGTTCTATTACAGGCTGGGATTACAAACGAGGCTTAAATCCGGCAGAGAATATGTTGGATTACTAACTGGGATTACAGGAAGGAATAATGCTGATTGGGAATGTGGGCAAGGATCACAAGCTCCATGGAGTACAGAAGGGAATACATGTGTCTGGGAATGTAGGATAAATGTGGCTGGGATTGTATTTGGGAATGCTGGCGGGACCGGTGGGGATTCCAGATCGGAATGGATCACAGGTGAACAACAGAAATCCGAGGGATCACATTGCCCTGGGGATCGGATCACAGTAGGTGGGGAGTCAAGGGGGCTGGATTACAGCGGGACGGGTCACAGCGGGGAGTTTGGTTGTTGAGGGGGGGGGGTAGGATAACGGGGGAAAGGGGGAAGGACTCTGGGGAGTGGGATGAGGGGAAAGAGGGGAGAGGGAGAGGAGGAGGAGAGGGAGGGGAGTGAGAGAGAAGGGGAGGGGGAGGAGGAGGAGGGGGGAGGGGGTGAGGGAGAGGAGGAGAGGGAGGGAGCAGGGGAGAGGGAGGGGAGGAGGAGGGGAGAGGGAGTGGAGGAGAGGAAGGAGGAGGGAAGAGAGAGGAGGGAGGAGGGGAGAGAGGAGGGGAGTTGGAGGGAGGGAGGGAGCAGGAGAGGGAGGGAGGAGGGGGGAAAGTGGGGAGGAGGAGGGGAGAGGGAGGGTGGAGTTGAGGGAGGGAGGAGGGGAGAGGGACGGAGAGGGAGGGAGGGAGGGAGGGAGGAGGGGAGAGAGGAGGGGAGTTGGAGGGAGGGAGGGAGCAGGAGAGGGAGGGAGGGGAGAGGGACGGAGAGGGAGGGATGGAGGGAGGGAGGAGGGGAGAGAGGTGGAGAGGAGGGGAGTTGGAGGGAGGGAGGGAGCAGGAGAGGGAGGGAGGAGGGGGGAAGTGGGGAGGAGAAGGGGAGAGGGAGGGTGGAGTTGAGGGAGGGAGGAGGGGAGAGGGACGGAGAGGGAGGGAGGGAGGGGGGGAGGAGGGGGAGAGAGGTGGAGAGGAGGGGAGTTGGAGGGAGCAGGAGAGGGAGGGAGGAGGGGAGAGGGACGGAGAGGGGGGGGAAGTGGGGAGGAGGAGGGGGAGAGAGGAGGGTGGAGTTGAGGGAGGGAGGGAAGGGGAGAGGGCGCCTCAGCCTTCTTCACACTCACCTCTTTCATCGCTGGGGAGCCAGACACACTTTTTAATCTTAACCACGGACTTTTCATTATCACGATTACACTGGACTGTTGCCCTTTGTACGGGTAACTGTCCCTCCTGCTCCAGACCTTCAGACGTACATCAGTGCAGAACAGAAATTAATAAAATTCGGAAATTAAGTCACCTCCCACCCACTGAAAGACCAGAACTACCATCCACGGCCAATCCGTGGTGGGATCGCTCTCCAGCAATCAAAAACCGGAGCCCAGTTGCCCAGTATCCTATCCTTCCTGAGCCCATTCACCCATCGCACTGCTCCTATCAGACCCACTCCTGGCAAAGCAAAGCCTTTGTTTTAAAATTTTCGACTCCCTCCAACAGCCCTCTCTCTCTCTCTCTCTCTCTCTGTAACCTGCCCCAAACCCCCTGCAAGCTCTGCTCCCTTGCAGACTTTAATCTCTCCGTCACTGGAGAAAGTGTTTTGGTCGTGGTAGAATGAAGTCTGATCTTACAGAGGTGTTTTAAATCACGAGGGGCACAGACAGGGTGAATGCACACAGTCTTTTCCCCAGGGTTGGGGAATCAAGAACTAGAGGGCACAGGTTTAAGGTGAGAGGGGAAAGATTTAATAGGAACTTGAGGGGCAACTTTTTTACACTGAGGATGGGTGGGTATATGCTTTAAAACTTTGCTTATACGGCATGGTAACAGGTCCTTCAGCCCAACGAGCCCACGCCAGCCAATTACACCCACGTTAACCTACTAACCTGTACGTCTTTGGAATGTGGGAGGAAACCGGAGCACCCGGAGGAAACCCATGCAGACACGGGGAGAACGTACAGAGTCCTTACAGACAGTGGCCGGAATTGAACCCCAATCGCTATTGCTGTAGTAGAACTTTAATGTATTTACAAATCTTACAGTGAATCCCAGGAATTTACTTTTGTGGACGATCCGCAAGTGGGGCGGGGTGTCGGTGCCCGCAGTGGGGCGGGGGTGTCGGTGCCCGCAGTGGGGCAGGTGTCCGTGTCCACAGTGGGGAGGGGTGTTGGTTGCGGGGCAGTGGGGCGGGGTGTCCGTGTCCGCAGTGGAGCGGGGTGTCCAGTTAGAGTTCCCAATATCTGGTGAAGTTTTATCTTCTCCAGTGTCCTGGGGATCACTGGGTGTTGGGTGTGGAGCCAATCACCATGGAAACAGGCCGTCCGCATACAGAGACTGAGCGAGCCTCCAAACACCCCTTGATTTGTTATTCTCCCCACCCTCCCATTGACTCCCCGCCCCCCCCCCCAGATTCTACCCTCACCCACGCACTAGGGGGGCAAATTACAGCGGCCGGTTAACACACTGGCCCCGCACCCTCGTTGGGATGTGGGAAGGGAACCGGAGCATCCGGGGGGAAACCCACGGGGTCACAGGGAGAAGGGCCAAAAACCCCCCCCCCCCCCCCCCCCCCCACACACACAACACACACACACACACACACACACGCGTGCGCGCCGCGCAGCATCAGAAGTTTCAGAAGTCAGGATCGAACCGGGGACATGTGCGATTTGCTTGGCCTCCTGGGCGGTCCTGAGGGGAGTGTGAGGAGGATAAGATAGGATCGGTGTAAAACGGGCAAACTATTGGCGACGTTCACGCCTCAGAACCTGAAGCTCTCAAACCTCTCGCGATAAGCAGCATTCACAAGAAAAACATAAATTAAGTCATTGGCGCCGGGAGCGTGGCGACACTTGCGGGCTGCCCCCCAGAACACTCTACGCAAAAGATGCATTTCACTGTGTGTTTCGATGTACATGTGACTAATAAAGAAATCTTATATTTTAAACGTAAATTTTACACAAACTTTTACAGACTCGATGGGTCAAATGGCCTGTTGTATCTCTCTGTGGCACGACTAAACATATTCAAGGAGTTGGATATAGTTCTAACGGCCAAAGAGATTAAGGGATTGGGGGAGAACGTAGGAGCAGGAGACTGAATTGGTTTGAGTAGCCATGAGGGGTAGGTCTGAGGGGTTGAAGGGCCTACTCTTGCCTCTGTTTTCTATCTTGGGAAGAGCAACGTTTTATTCAATCAATCTTCATTGCATTGCTCACGCCCAAACAGACTAAAACCGTAGCCCTGTGCCTGATCGGACGCCTCCCTGGAGCTAATGGCCAGCAGTGTTTCTGTGGTTCTCACACAGAGGTACCGCGCGCACCACCTTAATCCGAGACAGCTGTCTGCACCTTTCCAACGATATTCCCACTGGAGTGATCTTGTGGTGGGGTGGGGGGGGACAGCGGGAAGGAGGGGAGAGTGAGGGGTGGGAGGCGGAAAGAGGCGGGAGGGAGGGAGGCAGGGAGAAGAGGGGAGAGAGAGAGGGGACGAGAGAGGGATCGGGAGGGGGAGGGTCGGGGGGGAGAGGGGTGGGGGTTAGGAGGAAGGGGAGGGAGAGGGGGAGAAGAGGGAGAGATGGGGGATCGAGAGGGGGAAGAGTGTGGGGAGAGTGGATTAGAGAGAGGAGGAGAGAAGAAGCGGGGAGAATCAGAGAAGGGAGAGAGGGCAAAGTTTAGGAGGGAGGGGGAGGAGAAGGGGGGAAAGGGGGGACAGGGAGGGAGAAGAGAGAGAGGGTGGGAGAGTACAGGCCAAGAACGTGTGACAGATTGTTTCGAATGACTGTGTAACTGGAACCCTCCCTCTGGTATCTGAGAGCGGGTTCCCTGATGGCTGGGACACGTATCAGGAACGGTGGGGGTCCAGGGGGGTATTGAGGAACAGAGGGACAAGTTCAAGGCTCCCCGAAGGTGGCAGCTCAGGTAGATCCAGTCAGAGACCTTTTCCCAGGGCGACAGTGGCTAACACGAGGGGGCATAATTTTAAGGTGACTGGAGGAAGGTATAAGGGGGATGTCAGGGGTAAGTTTTTTACACAGAGAGTGGTGGGTGCATGGAACGCACTGCCGGCACAGGATGTGGGGACATTTAAGAGACTCTTAGAGAGACACATGAATGATAGAGAAATGGAGGGCTATGTGGGAGGGAAGGGTTAGATAGATCTCAGAGCAGGATAAAATGTCGGCACAACATTGTGGGCCGAAGGGCCTGTACTGCGCTGTAGTGTTCTATGTTCCATGTGACTTTGTTTGTTGGACAACAGAATCTAAGATCGGGGGGAGGCGGGGGTATGGTACAATTCTAACGGTGTGGTTAGGCACAGCTGGAGTACCCTGCACCGCTCTGGTTGAGACACTGTAGGGAGGACGTGATCGTCCGCACGCAGGTGTCCCTGGAGAGGGAGCACACGGTATCCACGGGCACCCCGGGGTGAATTCCACGATCGGTGGGCCCCCTCAGGGGATCGCATGTGTCGTGGCTGGTGCGAGCGAGATTCTTATCTGAAGTAATGCATTTTGTGGTTGCTAGTTAGCGTTCTCTGATGTGGTGATGTAGTTCGAAGCTGTCTGCCTACTTTTTTTCCTGCTTGTATCAGTTGCTGTAGTTTTGACCCTGGGTGTCCTTTTACAGTGGTTTTAGTCAATAAACTTTTGGGATGTTAAATAAAAAGGATGTGATCGTACTGGAGTCATGCCACAGAGTCATACATCACGGAAAGGCCCCTTCGGCCCACCATGTCTCTGCTGACCTCTCCACACCGATCCCATTCGCCAGCACTGGGTCCTTGGGCCTTCTCTACCTTGGTGAATCAAACTGTGGTCCAGGTATTTCTTAAACGTTGTCAGAGGCTCTGCGTCCACCAGGGGAGACTTGTCCGGGCAGGGGAGTGTTTCCTTGGGTCAAAGGGGTTGAACTGACGTGGGTCAGACCCTGACAGACCGGGATAGGAGGGGACAGGAAGGGCCAATCTCCCTCAGCAGAGAGGACAGTAACAGGGGGCACAGGCTGCAGTGAACGGGTGGGGGGTGGGATTAGAGGGGAGATGGGGGAAGATTATTTCACTCAGTGAGCACCGAGGGTCTGGAACTCACTGCCTGAAAGTAGGGGGGAGGGGTAGAAACCCTCTCTGCATTTATGCAGCGCCGGGACCCACAGGGTACGGACCCAGAAGTTAAAATGGCTGCTGCTCTAATCCCTTCTGACTGTGTCTTTCTGTGGCAGGGGACGTGTGCTCAATAATCACATTGTACAAACGAAAAATCATTCTTCGGATTTCTTGTACTGTGCTAAATCTTTCCGCAAGCGATGAATTTGCAAAGTACAACTCTACGTTGTAATTTTTTACGTTTTCTTGATATATAAACTTTACAAGGGATCCAGCGGACATGCACTTCGGGAGATCGAATTTGAAGGCAGAATACAAGGTTAATGGCAGGACTCTTAGCAGTGTGGAGGAAGAGAGGGATCTTGGGGTCCACATCCATAAATCCCTCAAGGTTGCCACGCAAGTTTGATAGGGTTGTTAAGAAGGCGTATAGAGTGTTGGCCTTCATTAGGCGGGGTATTGAGTTCAAGAGCGCGAGGGTGATGTTGCAGCTCTGGTCAGACCACACTTGGAGTATTGTGTTCAGTTCTAGTCACCTCATTATAGGCAGGATGTGGAAGCTTTAGAGAGGATGCAGAGGAGATTTACCAGGATGCTGCCTGGATTGGAGAGCATGTCTTATGAGGATAGGTTGAGCGAGTTAGGGCTTTTCTCTTTGGAGAGGAGGAGGATGAGAGGTGACTTGATAGAGGTGTACAAGATGATAAGAGGCATAGATCGAGTGGACAGTCAGAGACTTTTTCCCAGGGCGACAATGGCTAACAGGAGGAGGCATAATTTAAGGTGACTGGAGGAAGATATAAGGGGGATGTCAGGGGTAAGTTTTTAACACAGAGAGTGGTTGGGAGTGTGGAAACGCACTGCCGGCAGAGGTTGTGGGGGCAGATACATTAGGGACATTTAAGAGACTCTTAGAGAGACACATGAATGATAGAGAAATGGAGGGCTATGTGGGAGGGAAGGGTTAGATAGATCTTAGAGCAGGATAAAATGTCGGCACAACATTGTGGGCCGAAGGGCCTGTCCTGTGCTGTAGTGTTCTATGTTCTACGTTCTGTGAGCCTTCCCTACCCTAAGGTAGGGCGATCCCCACTGCCCCCTCGTCGCCCCTCCCAGCTGCTGGCTTGGGATGGACGATGGTGCTTGCAGTAACGGGTGACAGACAGACGGGACCTCCTGCCACTCCCCCCACCCCCCCCACCCCCCACCGAACCACCCAGGGGTATGAGTCGGAGGACGTGACTCACCGAGTTTCTCGACGTCCTGGAAAGCCACGTCGATCTGACCCCGGAGCAGTTGTTCGTCTGTGCCCCGCAGTCCAGGAGCTCTGTGCAAACAGGGACGCAACCGCTGGACACGTTAAAGCATTCGCAGAAAGATACCCCCTGACAAATAAATACCCACTTCTTTGGGAGTGGTGCGGGATGGGGGCGGGGAACTTAAATTTACAGCCTTAGGGAAGTCCCCGTTGACATTTATGCTTCTCCTCCTCTCTCCCCACACCCTCCCTGTCTCCACCATCCCTCACACTCTGCGGCTCGGGAGTCCAGGCCCACCCAATTCTCTTTATAACTCAAGCCTCCCCGGTCCCCGTGAATCCTTTCTGCGTCCTTTCCAGCTTGCGGACATGTTATCGATCTCCACGAGGTCCTTACCTTGTTCTGCGAGGGAGATCAGCTTCTGCTTTTTGATGAACCACTGTGATTCCACGTTCCCAACCACAGCGAAAGCCCAGCAGCATTTACATTGTTGCTGCTGGAAGGAAGAGAGGTCAAATTCTCTTCTGACAAGGCACACGGACCCACTCCCACCCCTCTACCCCCTACTCCAACGAGCCCTGAGTGGCAGAAACCCCTGGAAACCAACCCAGGGGGAGGAAGAGGGGGCTAATATCACCGGCTGAGAACAGGGCGAAGAACCACCTGGGTCATTCTCTCTTCTCCCCTCTCCCATCAGGCAGAAGATACAGGAGCCTGAGGGCACGTACTACCAGGCTGAAGGACAGCTTCTACCCCACTGTGATAAGACTATTAAACGGTTCCCTAGTAGGATGAGATGGACTCTTGACCTCACGATCTACCTTGTTGTGACCTTGCACCTTATTGTCTACCTGCACTGCACTTCCCTGTAGCTGTGACACTTTACTCTGTATTCTGTTATTGTTTTTGCCCTGTACTACCTCAATGCACTGTGTAATGATTGACCTGTACGATCAGTATGCAAGACAAGTTTTTCACTGTACCTCGGTACAAGTGACAATAATAAACCAATACCAATACACCGTCCCATCACACACTCCTGGGGTCAGACACACAGTGAAGCTCCCTCTGCACTGTCCCATCACACACTCCCGGGGTCAGACACACAGTGAAGCTCCCTCTACACCGCGCCATCACACACTCTCGGGGTCAGATGCAGAGTGAAGCTCCCTCCACGCCGTCCCATCACACACACCCGGGGTCAGACTCAGAGTCTGTGTCTACCTCAGTGCACTGTGTAATGAATTGACCTGTACGATCGGTATGCAAGACAAGTTTTTCACTGTACCTCGGTACAAGTGACAATAATAAACCAATACCAATACCAATACCAATACCAAGAAGGCGTGTGGCATGCTCGCCTTTATTGTGGAGCAATTGAGTTCAAGAGTCAGGAAGCTATGATGCAGTTTTATCTTAAGCCCCACTTTTAGTATTGTGTGCAGTTCTGGTCGCCCCGTTACAGGAAGGGTGGGGAGGCTTTGGAGAGGGTGCAGAAGAGGTTCACCAGGATGCTGCCCCCATCTTCCTTTCTCCTGTGTCACCTGACCCCTTGTAAATTTTATATCAAGAAAACATCTAAAATTAAAGCCTATTTATTTACTTAACAACGTAGAGTTGTGTTTTACAAATTCATTGCTTGCGGAAAGATTTAGCACAGTACGAGAAATCCGAAGAATGATTTTTCGTTTGTACAATGTGATTACTGAGCACAACTCCCCTACTCCAGAAAGACACGGTCAGAAGGCATGAATTTGTTCCTACGGGATTAGAGCAGCAGCCATTTTAACTTCTGGGTCTGTACCCTGTGGGTCCTGGCGCTGTGGAAATGCAGGGAGGGTTTGAGCTATAAGGAGAAGTTGGACAAACTTGGGTTGTTTTCTTTGGAGCGGCAGAGGCTGAGGGGAGACCTCATGGAGGTTTATAAGATTATGAGAGGCACAGATAGAGTGGACAGCCGGTATCTTATTCCCCAGGGTTGAAATGTCTAATGTGCATTTAAGGTGAGAGGGGGAAAGTTTAAAGAAGATGTGCGGGGGAAGGTTTTTTACCCAGAGAGCGGGTTAACCGGACCCCTGTAACTCGCCCCTGGCATGTGGGTAGGTGGGAGGGAGAACCCGGGAGGGAGTTGACGGGAATGTCGGGATCAGTGTGAGGGGACGGTTTGGGCTCGATGGGCAGAAGGGCCTGTCGCCCTGCTCTGTGACGCTGTGTCCCTATGGCAACCCATCCACTCGATCTCAGGATGTGCCCTACCCAGGGTGATCCCTCTCTGCCGCTCTCTGCCTCTGTACGTTGGGGGGATTTCTGTGCCCCTCTCTCAAAGTCCCTGGGCAAGTCAAAGGACATATGTATATGTATTCCCCCACCCAAGGTCCCTCTGTCCTGCACTCCCTTTCACACATGACAATCAGAAAAGTCAATCCCAATGATAACCTTAACATATTCAGCCAACTTTTTAAAGTCTCTCTCATTCCCAGCCAGAATTTAACCCCGCAGACCCACATGAAAACTTTAATTCCCTGCTAATCCTTAAACCTATTTTTTCCAGTTACTCATTTAAGGGAAATAGATCCCTGAAGAAATCTGGGCTCAAGGATACAACTCCAGCCCACATGGTACTTCACCACTCCTGTCACAGGCTGGGAGTAAGTGGCTGTCTCTGCAGCTGAGAGTCATAGAATTATACAGCAGCGAGAAAGGCCATTCGGCCCAGCTTGTCCATGCTGACCAAGCTGCTAGTCCCATTTGCCCGCGTTTGACCCATATCCATCTCAACCATGTACCAGTCCAAATGTCTTTAAACAATGTAATTGTACCCGTCTCTACCACGTCCTCTGGCAGCTCGTTCCACACACCCGCCACCCTCTGTGTGAAAAACCTGCCCTTTAAACCTTTCCCCTCTCACCTTAAACACATGCCCTCCAGTTTTAGACGCCACTACTCTGGGGAAAAGATGGTGACCGTCCACCTTATCGATGGTGAATCTTTCCTGCACCCGCTGCAGTTTTAATGAAATCCTTCCCATTGTACTGAGCGCAATACTCCTAATGCGTCTGTGCCATGCGCCTTGACCTTACCTGGTCTTTAACCGGAGTCACAGCATGAAGTTTTCTCCAGTCCATTGCCTCTGAGAGATTGTTTAAGGGGTTACTAAAGGACACCTTTTCACATGATTCTTTGGCCACAGGTTTTAAACTTCCGTGCGTGAATTCATCAGCTGAAAAAACCACCAGCGAAAGGTCATAGAGTTGGACAGCACAGAGAAAGGCCCTTCAACCCACCCAATGTTCCTATCTGGTCACTGACGTCAGGAAAGGGGGCGGTGTACGTGCACCTGTCCACATCAACGGTTCTGAGGTCAAGAGGGTCAAGTTCCTGGGAGTGAACATCACCAATAGCCTGTCCTGGTCCAATCACTGCAGACGCCACGGCCAGGAAAGCTCACCCGCGCCTCTACTTCCTCAGGAGGCTAAAGAAATTCGGCACGTCCCCTTTGACACTCACCAACTTTTATCGACGCACCATAGAAAGCATCCTATCTGGATGCATCACGGCTTGGTACGGCAACTGCTCTGCTTGGGACCGCAAGAAACTGCAGAGAGCTGTGGACATCACGGAAACCAGCCTCCCCTTCATGGACTCTGTCTATACGTCTCGCTGCCTTGGTGAAGCAGCCGGCATAATCAAAGACCCCACCCACCCGAGTCATTCTCTCTTCTCCCCTCTCCCATCGGGCAGAAGATACAGGAGCCTGAGGGCACGTACCACCAGCCTCAAGGACAGCTTCTATCCTGCTGTGATAAGACTATTGAATGGTTCCCTTATACGATGAGATGGACTCTTGACCTCACAATCTAACTTGTTATGACCTTGCACCTTATTGTCTACCTGCCATGCACTTCCCTGTAGCTGTGACACCTTACTCTGTATTCTGTTATTGTTTTTACCCTGTACTACCTCAATGTACTGTATAATGAATTGATCTGTACGATCGGTATGCAAGACAAGCTTTTCACTGTACAAGTGACAATAATAAACCAATACCAATAACAAAGCTAGTCCCGTCTGGCCCATATCCCTCTAAACCTTTCCTGTCCACGTACCTGTCCAAGTGTCTCTTAAATGTTGTAACTGTAGCCGCCTCTGTCAACTCGTTCCACATACCCACCACCTTCTGTGTGGGAAAACTTGCCCCTCAGTTCCCCTTTAAATCTCGCCCCTCAGTTCCCCTTTAAATCTCTCCCCTCTCTCCTTAAACCTGTGCCCTCCAGTTTTAGACTCCCCTACCATGGGGAAAAGACCTCTGATTTCCCCACCCCCCCCCCGTTCAACTGAGTCACAATCAGCAGAATCCTGCTGTTGACCTCCTGGTAGGTTGCATTCTCCTCCCTGCCTCTGTCTGGGTCCCTGCCCTTGTTCTGGGTTCGAACCCCAAAGCCACCGACAGGTAATGACACTTCAGGTAATCAAACCCATAATTTGCTGACACTGTAGTAGCTTCACAGTTGTGCAGCAGCTAGATCTACTGCCTCACAGCTCCAGAGACCCGGCTTCGAAGTCAAAGTCAAAGTCCAGTTTATTGTCACACGCACTAGTCCAGGTGTGCAGGGGTGCAATGAAAAACTTACTTGCAGCAGCTTCACAGGCACACAGCGTCAGATAAGCAGCATTCACAAGAAAAACAGGAATTAAATACATATTATGCACAGTTTTTACAGGAAAGAACACAATTAGATTTTAAAAAATCAATGTTCAGTGGTCACAGTGTTGCTGCACTGAGGCAGTGATCAGGGTTGTGCTGGTTGGTTCAAGAACCGAGAGGTTGAAGGGAAGTATTTGTTCCTGAACCTGGTGGTGTGGGGACTTCAGGCTTCTGTACCTCCCGCCCGATGGGAGCTGCGAGAAGATGGCACGGCCCGGATGGTGGGGATCTTTGATGATGGATGTCACCTCCTTGAGGCAGCGCCTCCTGTAGATACTCCCGATGGTGGGCAGGGATGTGCCCGTGATGTATTGGGCAGAGTCTGCAAATCATGTTGACCACATTGCTCTACAGTGGACTTTTTTTTGTTCTAATTGTGTTCTATCTTGTTTAATTTTGTATAATTGATGTTTTTTTCTTGTGAATATTTTGTCTCTGATGCTCTGTGCCTGCGATGCTGCTGCAAGTAAGCTTTTCATTGCACCTGTGCACACGTGGTCTTGTGCCTGTGATGATAAATTTGACTTTGACTTGACTTGAAGAGACTTAGGGGGGATCTGAGAGGGAATCTCCTTCACCCAGAGAGCGGTGAGGACTCGGAACACACTGCTGGAGAGGGAGGTGGAGGCCAGGTTTAGAAGGGAACGTGCCAAGTGCTGGGCGATTAATGTGGATGGGTTATCACTGGTCAGTGTGGACGTGTTGGGTCGAGTGGCCTGCCTCCACGCTGTATGACCCTGTTTCAGGCTGTTTGGCCCCTCCAAGCCGGTAACCTCCCCTCAAATCCACCCTTTCATGTTTGGGAGGGAGTCGGTGTGTTATGTGTTATTATGTAGTTATAATGAAGAACTACAGTTCCCAGCAGGCAATGCAAGGGGGTCACATTGGGGAATAGGGAGTGGCTGTAAAAAGAGAGGGAAAGCCAGCCAGTCTGTTGTTGGTTAATAAGATGTTCAGGTGTTAAACCCACGCGAAGTTTGTCTCTTGATGAAGAGCAAACATAACAGTCAGAGCGTTCCCTCTGCTCCCGAAATCGGCGGTCGAGTTACCGGTGCTACCGGCAGGCGCCTGGGGCGGTACCTGAGATGTCGCTGAACTTGGTGACACCGTATCTCGCAGTGCCTTCCTCTGACTCCTGCAGCAGCCTCACCTTCTCCGCGTTCTCCACGAAGATCTTGAAGCGCCGCTTCTCCTCTGCGTAGGTGTGAAAATTCGGCGCGTTACCACCGGGAAGGAGACCAGTTGGCCCCTCGGGTCTATGCTGGCCCTCAGAGCGATCCCGTACTGCCTACTTACTATCCTCTGATTGTATTCTCTCTCGCAAACCCATTCCCCCTCCCGAATCCCCTACTACCCAAAGTCGTCAATTAATACACACGTGGAGAAAGTTATAGAAAATTACAGGACGGCTGAGGAGTGGCAAACGCAGTTTAATTCAGAAAAGTGTGAGGTGTTGCATTTTGGGAAGTCAAACCAGGGTAGGACCTTCACAGTGAACAGTAGTGCCCTGGGGAGTATTGTGGAACAGAGGGACCCAGGAGTACAGGTACATAGTTCACTGAAAGTGGCGTCACAGGTAGACAGGGCGGTGAAGAAGGCGTTTGGCACACTGGCCTTCATCGGTCAGGGCATCAAGTATAGGAGTTGAGACATCATGTTGCAGTTGTACCAGACATTGGTGAGGCTGTACCTTGAGTATTGTGTACAGTTTTTTGGTCGCCCTGCGATAGGAAAGATGTCACTTAGCTGGAAAGACGTCACTTAGCTGGAAAGAGTAAAGAGGAGATTTTCAAGAATGTTGCCAGGACTGGAGGGACTGAGTTACAGGGAGAGGTTCGACAGGCTGGGACTTTATTCCTTGGAGCGCAGGGTGTATAAAATCATGAGGGGAGTAGATAAGGTAGATGGGCACAGTTTTTTCTCCCCCAGAGAAAGGGAAACAAAAACTAGAAGGCACAGGTTTAAGGTCAGAGGGGAACGATTTAAAAGGGAGTTGAGGGGCAACTTTTTCACGCAGAGGGTGGTGAGTATAAGGAACGAGCTGCCAGAGGAAGAGGCTGAGGCAGGGACATTAACAGCCTTCAAAAGACACCAGCTCTGCCTGCCTGCCTTTTCCCCACAATTCGTCTACTACGCAAAAATCTATCTAACTGTGTCTTAAATATATTTAATGAGGGAGCCTCCACTGCTTCCCTGGACAGAGAATTCCACAGAGTCACTACTCTCTGGGAAAAGCAGCTTTTCCTCATCTCCGTCCCAAATCTATTCCCCTGAAACAACCTCCCTGCCTCTATCTGATCTATCCATAGAACCATAGAACCATACAGCACAAAACAGGCCCTTCGGCCCACCGTGTCGTGCCGTCCATCAGACCACCCTCACTCTACCTAACCCCTTCCTCCCGCATATCCCTCTATCTCACGTTCCTTTGACTCTGTATGACTCTGAGGGCAAGATTGTGTGGATAAATGTCTGATTTACTGCATTTTAAATATTTCTAAAAATCTGCGATTTCACTTTTCTAATTAACCTTCAAAATGCAATCACTCGAATTGTTCCTCAAACCACGGTGGAATCAGACTCTTGGTACTTTTTCTAAACAAAGATTCTCGAATCGCGAGAGGGCGGGGAGGTTACTGGGAGGGGGAAATGCAGAGTTGAGGATCCGATCGGATGGCCCGCCATCTTTTTGAGCAAGTAACGTTAGCGCGGTAGCGTAGCGGCTAGCGCGACGCTATTACGGCGCTAGCGATCGGGGTTCGATTCCCGCCGTTGTCTGTAAGGAGCTTGTGCGTCCTCCCCGCGTCTGCGTGGGTTTCCTCCGGGTGCTCCGGTTTCCTCCCACATTCTAAAGACGTACGGGGAGGTTAATTTGGGGGGTTAAAATGGGCGGCGTGGACTCGTTGGGCCGGAAGGGCCTGTTACCACGCTGTAAATAAAGTTTTTAAAAAAAGAGACCAATTTTGAGGTGTCTTGTCCTGCTCCTTGTACATGAGGGTGCTTGCGCAGTGCTGGGGTCGAACGAGTTAAGTTGTGATGTCTGTTCGTATAAATAGTGAAGATGAGAAGATTGAGAGGTGATCTAATTCAGGTTTAAGATCAGTTAGCTGAGCGTTCTGGTTAGAGAGAGCTCTTTGATAATAGGGACAACATCAGTTCAACATGATGCAATCTTAAGATTAGAACATGCTGTTCTGAGGGTGAATATTGAAAGCTCCCAGAAAGACTTGGGAGGTGATTGGAGCTTCCAAGCTGGATAAGGTGGTTAGGCAGGGAGATGAGACAAAGATGCAAATCAGGCATGTTCCAGCGGAGTCGAAGAGGAGCTGTGCGCCCTCCTCCTGCTCCCATGTCCCAGTTACCACATGGGATGCAGGGCTACAGCGGTGGCTCAAAGCTACCGGAGGAGAATTCCAGAGGTCTGGACACAGGCCTGAGATCCCAGGTGGAATCTTGTTGCAGCCAGTGACCTGCCGACTTGGGAAAATGAAAAGAACTGGGCTGAAGAATTAGGAGGGGAGGGCTGTTGTAGAAGGCACTTTAAGTGCTGCCTGGTCTTTTCATTTCCCGTCTCTCCCCTGCTCTGTGTCTGTTAGAGCCAGGCCCAACGCAAGCTCTAGTTCTGGAGAGTATCAGCTAGAACATAGAACTACGGCACAGGAACAGCCCACAATGTTGTGCTGAACTAATTAAGCTAATAATACCCAATCCCTTCTGCTTACACAGTGTCCATCTCACTCCATTCCCTGCACATCCGTGTCCCTATCTAAGAGTCTCGTAAATGCCTCTATCGTATCTGCCTCCACCCCCACTCCCGGCGGCACATTCCAGGCACCCACCGCTCTCTGTGTGAAAAAACTTGCCCCGCACATCTCGTCTCACCTCTGGACAGCATCTGGACAGTAAAGACACCCACGTTAGGCTATTGTTTATTGACTACAGCTCTGCCTTCAATACTATAATTCCAAGCAAACTCTTCACCCAACTCCAAGACCTGGGACTCAACACCTCCCTCTGCAACTGGATCCTTGACTTTCTGACCAACAGATCGCAATCAGTGAGGATAGGCAGCAATACCTCCGGCACGATTATTCTCAACACTGGTGCCCCACAAGGCTGCGTCCTCAGCCCTCTACTCTACTCCCTATACACTCACGACTGTGTGGTCAGATTCTGATCTAACTCCATCTACAAGTTTGCAGATGATACCACCGTTGTAGGCCGTATCTCAGATAACGATGAGTCGGAGTACAGGAAGGAGGTAGAGAGCTTAGTGGAACGGTGTCACGACAGCAACCTTTCCCTCAATGTCAGCAAAACTAAAGAGCTGGTCATTGACTTCAGGAGAGGGGGCGGTGTACACGCACCTGTCTACATCAACGGTGCTGAGGTCGAGAGGGTTGAGAGCTTCAAGTTCCTAGGAGTGAACATCGCCAACAGCCTGTCCTGGTCAAATCATGTAGGCGCCACGGTCAAGAAAGCTCACCAGCGCCTCTACTTCCTCAGGAGGCTAAAGAAATTTGGTTTGTCCCCTTTGACTCTCACCAACTTTTACCGATGCACCATAGAAAGCATCCTATCTTGATGCATCACTGCTTGGTACGGCAACTGCTCTGCCCAGGACCGCAAGAAAGTGCAGAGAGTTGTGGACACAACCCAGCACGTCACGGACACCAGCCTCCCCTCCAGAGTCCGCGAGTCTTTACCTCTCGCTGTCTTGGTGAAGCAGCCAACATCATCAAAGACCCCACCCACCCGGGTCATTCTCTCTTCTCTCCTCTCCCATCAGGCAAAAGATACAGGAGCCTGAGGGCACGTACCACCAGGCTCAAGGACAGCTTCTATCCCACTGTGATAAGACTATTGAACGGTTCCCTTATAGGATGAGGTGGACTCTGACCTCATGATCTACCTTGTTGTGACCTTGCAGCTTATTGCACTGCACTTTCTCTGTAGCTGTGACACTTTACTCTGTACTGTTATTGTTTTTACCTGTACTACCTTCAATGCACTCTGTACTAACTCAATGTAACTGCACTGTGTAATGAATTGACCTGTACAATCGGTATGCAAGGCAAGTTTTTCACTGTACCTCGGTACAAGTGACAATAATAAACCAATTTACTGGATGGGATTAGTTAGATTGGCGTTGTGGTCAGCATAGACACCTTGGGCCGAGCGGCCTGTTCCTGTGCTGTGTTCTAACAGCACCTTGCCTTTTATCTCAGCACATTGCAGTCTGCAGGATTCAGCTGCGACTCTCGAGAACGCCCTCTCTCCGGCTGAATCAGAACCCTGTCTGTAAGCTCTCTGTGATATCAGCCCAGTTTACCCCTCTCCATTATTACAGCCTACTGGGCACATCCCACAGACCACAGATAAAGAAGTCTCAACCACTTTCTGACCTCCCCTGCCCTGGCCCAGTTGACCTGGTCTTACCCTACCGCAGATATTCCCTTCGCCGCCTCCATCCCTACGGGGGTGGGGGAGGTGGGGGGAGTGGGGGCTCCCTCTGCAACTTAAAATGACTCGTTTTCTCCCCCTCTGACCTCTCCTTCTCCCTGCACACCTGCTGCCTGACCTGCTGAGTGTTTCCGGCAGGTTCAGATTTTATTTCGGATTTCTGGCATCTGCAGTATTTTCTGATCTCCACATCGGTTAAACAAAAAACACCCTCTGGTTCAAGAACACCCCTCAGTCAGCCCATACCTGATGCCACACTCCACACTTAACTGGCCTGACCAGCTACATTTAGGGATGGTCAGTAAACGATGGTCCTTACTAATGACACCCAGATATTGAGGGGTCAGCTCCATCTACACTTCTCACTGCCTCGGGAAAGCGGCTAACTTGATCAAGGACCCCACCCACCCTGGACATTCTCTCCTCTCCCCCCTCCCATCGGGCAGAAGATACAAAATCCTGAAAGCACGTACCACCAGGCTCAAGGACAGCTTCTATCCCGCTGTTATAAGACTATTGAACGACCCACTAGTACAATAAGATGGACTCTTGACCTCACAATCTACCTCGTCGTGGCCCTTGCACCTTATTGTCTGCCTGCACTGCACTTTCTCTGTAACTGTAACACTATATTCTGCATTCTGTTATTGCTTTTCCCTTGTACTACCTCGATGCACTGATGTGATGAAATGATCTGTATGGGTGGCATGCAAAACAAAGCTTTTCACTGGACCTCGGTACATGTGACACAGTAGTGTAGCAGTTAGCGTGACGCTATTACAGCACCAGAGACCCGGGTTCAATTCCCGCCGCTGTGTGTAAGGAGTTTGTACGTTCTCCCCGTGTCCGCGTGGGTTTCCTCCGGGTGCTCCCGGTTTCCTCCCACATTCCAAAGACGTATGGGTTAGGAAGTTGCGGGCGTGCTATGTTGGCGCCGGAAGCGTGGCGACACTTGCGGGTTGCCCCCAGAACACTCTACGCAAAAGATGCATTTCACTGTGTGTTTCGATATACATGTGACTAATAAAGAAATCTATCTATAAACTAACTTACCAGTTTAAGACAATGCAACGTTTCAGACCCAAAAAACCAACCTTACCTTTCTGATCCTTGTAAGTCTTATTGTAAGTTTTCATGAAATCGCGAAACATCTGTGCCATCTTGTCCTGGGATAATAGGAAACAAACTTTAAGTACGGTGGAAGATGATTTTCAGCCCCTGCTTCTTGCCCCCCCATCTCACATTCCCCACCATTGTACACACCTCCAAGGGTTCTCCTGGGAAAGGGCATCGTCTCCCCCTCGGAACTAGCCCAGCTGGAGTCATTATGTCATGGAGAGGGACAGAACGGAAACAGGCCCTTCAGCTCATCGAGTCCCTGCTAGCCATCGACCAGCCATTTACTCTCATCCGTTTTAGTCCCCCCACGTTCTCAGTGGGAGGACACCGGATCACCCAGGGGAAACCCATGGGGTCACAGGGAGAACATGCAAACTCCAGAGCGCACACACACACACACACACACCACCCACACACACACACACACACACACACGCACACACACCCACACACACACACCCACACCCACACACACACACACACACGCGCGCACACACACGTACACACGCACACACACCCACACACACACAGACACACACACACACCCACAGACACGCACACACACGCGCGCACACACACACACACACACACCCACAGACACACACCCACACACCCACAGACACACACACACACACACACACACGCACACACACACACCCACACACCCACAGACACACACACGCACACACGCACACATGCACACGCACACACGCACACACACGCACACGCACACACACGCACACGCACACACACCACACACACACACGCACACACAGAACATCGGAGGTCAGGATCGAACCCGGGTCTCTGGAGCTGGGAGATAGCGGCTCTACCCGCTGCACCACTCTGCCGGGGTTTCTGGTTAATGTCCCCCAGGCACTGCTTCAACACCCTCAGTACCCGAACACCACGTTGGATTTTACATGGTGAAGTGGGGTTCGCACCCATGTCTTTCAACCACAACGCAAGACAGCCACGGGGCTCCAATCGTGTTTGGTGTGATCTGACTTTTAATTTCTGTCCCGTGACACCTTTAACCTGCCAAAACCACTGACCACAGTCACAACAGCCACAGGTTTCGTGCGTTACGTTGGCGTAAGTTGCCTGATCCCGGGGCAAAAATCCAGGCTGCAGTACAGAGGGAGCCCTGCACGGTCAAAGGAGGGACCTTAATCTCCCGCAGCTCTCCCTGCGGTGAAAAAGCAGGAGCCAGCACCAGCAACAAGTAACTTGGGAGATTGCAAACATCACTGGTGGGAGTTGGTGGCACAGTGTGTTGGGAAACCCAAAACCGGTGCTGTCAAAAACCCAAGTCCACATTCTTTCCCCAGTGGGCAGACTTAACACTTACCTCAGCCAAGCCCGCACCGCGACACTGCTCCGCGTCTCCACAGAGACTGTGGCCCCAGCCCCAGGAGACTAATGCGGCGAGGACCATCAGTGAGTAGCAGCACTTCATGGCTTCGGTCGGCTCCAAAGGTCGGTGAGACTGGAGGTGATGCTTCGGAGAGAACAAGGTAAGCCCCTGATTCTCTCGAGACTGCTGACTCCGCAGAATCACGATGACTCAGCCGATAAGGCCGCACGAGGCTGGGACGATGTGACTGCAAGCCTCAGAACGTTGCTGCCACTTGCACCGGGCTTGGTGTTATGAGAGGACAGATGTTCTTTAAGGTGGTTAATCCTCATCCTCCTTGCTGTTAACCCCATCAAGTAGTTGCATGATCTTTCTACATCTTCCACCAAGTTAGTTTGCACTTATGGTTTCACAGTTCTTGGTGTTTTCTGATCATTATCTCACAACCCTGATATCATTCGAATTCATCTTTTTTTCCACAATTTCACTGACACTTGTGCATTCTGCAGTCTCGGAAGCTGTGCAAAGTTCATCTGTTCAGGCGTAAACCCTGTGCACTAAATACGAAGAGGTTCACTGTGCAGCCTGGAGCCACAGCGAGCCATAGAATCAGAGAGTCATAGCCCTTTGGCCCAACTGGTCCCTGCCGACCAAGGTTCCCTTCTAAGCTAGTCCCACCTGCCCGCGGTTCGACCCTTATCCCTGGAAACCTTTCCTATTCCTGTGCTAAGCAAAGGGCTAGGGATCAAGCGAATCCCTGGAGGGAGTATAGAGGATGTAGCGTGTACTCAAGGTGGACATGAGGTATCGCTAGCAAGGGAGATTAAGGAGAATTTTATAATTAAGCGAAAACTAGGGAGAGAATAGGGCCCCTCAAAGGCCAAAGTTGTCACCTCTGTGTGGAGCTACAGGGAGATGGGTCAGGTCTACTACTGTTGTAGGCTGTAGCTCAAACAGCGATGAGTCGGAGTACAGGAAGGAGACAGAGAGTTTAGTGACACTGTGTAATGACAACAACCTTTCCCTCAGTGTCAGCAAAACAGAAGAGCTGGTCATCTACTTCAGGAGAGGGGGCAGTGTACATGCACCCGTCTACATCAATGGTGCTGAGGTCGAGAGGATTGAGAGCTTCAAGTTCCTGGGAGTGAACATCACCAATAGCTTGTCCTGGTCAAATCACGTAGATGCCACGGCCAAGAAAGCTCACCAGCGCCTCTACTTCCTCAGGAAGCTAAATAAGTTCGGTATGTCCCCTTTGACACTCACCAACTTTTATCCATGCACCATAGAAAGCATCCTGTCTGGATGCATCACGGCTTGGTACGGCAACTGCTCTGCCCAGGACCACAAGAAAGTGCAGAGAGTTGTGGACACAGCCCAGCGCATCACGGACACCAGCCTCCCCTCTCTGGAGTCTTTACCTCTCGTTGTCTTGGTGAAGCAGCCAGCATAATCAAAGACCCCACCCACCCGGGCCATTCTCTCTTCTCTCCTCTCCCATCAGGTAGAAGATACAGGAGCCTGAGGGCACGTACCACCAGGCTCAAGGACAGCTTCTACCCCACTGTGATAAGACTATTGAATGGTTCCGTTATACAATGAGATGGACCCTGACCTCACCATCTACCTTGATGTGACCTTGCACCTTATTGCACTGCACTTTCTCTGTAGCTGTGACATCTTACACTGTACTTTTATTGTTTTACCTGTACTACCTCAATGCACTCTGTACTAACTCAATGTAACTGCACTGTGTAATGAATTGACCTGTACGATCGGTATGCAAGACAAGTTTTTCACTGTACCTCGGTACAAGTGACAATAGTAAACCAATACCAATACCGATATTTCTCCTCTGCTTTTACCGAAGAGAAAGACACCAAGACTTCAGAACTAGGTAAAGTGAATGGGGAAGTCTTGGGGATAGTCCGCATTACAGTGGACGAGGTGTTGGATGTCTTAAAGGGTACGGAGGTGGGCAAATTTCCAGGGCCTGATCAGGTATATCCAAGAACACTGTGGGAGGCTGGAGAAGAAATTGTGGGAGCCCTGGCTGAGATAGTATAGTGGACAATGAAGAAGGATATCAATAATTAGAGGGGGATCCTGATCAGCTGGGGAAGTGGGCCGAGGAATGGCAAATGCAGTTTAATTTGGATAAGTACAAGGTGTTGCACTTTGGAAAGTCAGATCCAGGTAGGACTTTCACAGTGAACAGTAGGGATCTGGGGAGTGTTGTAGAACAGAGGGACCTTGGAGTACAGGTACAATGTTCCCTGAAAGTGGTGTCACAGGTAGGCAGGGCGGCGAAGAAGGCTTTTGGCATGCCGACCTTCATCAGTCAGGGCACTGAGTATAGAAGATGGGAGGTCACGGTGCAGTTGTACAGGGTGCTGGTGACACCTCACTTGGAGTATTGTGTTCAGTTTTGGTCACCCTGCTGGTGGAAAGATGTTATTAAACTAGAAAGAGTGCAGAGAAGGTTTACAAGGATGTCGCCAGGACTTGAGGGAGAGGTTGGACAGGCTGGGACTTTATTCCTTGGAGAGTAGGAGACTGAGAGGTGATCTTATCGAAGTGTATAAAATCACGAGGGGCACAGACAGGGTGAATGCACTCAGAAATTTTCCCAGGGTTGGGGACTAAAGAACTAGGGGTCATAGGTTTAAGGTTAGAGGGGAGGGATTTAATAGGGACCCGAGGGGCAACTTTTTTCCTCAGAGGGTGGTGGTTCTGTGGAACGAGCTGCCAGAGGAAGTGGTAGAGGCAGCTACGATAACAACTTTTAAAAGGCACTTGGACGGGTACATGGGTAGGGAAGGTTTAGAGGGATATGGGCCAAACACGGGCAAATGGGACTAGCTTGGATGGCGCATTTTGGTCAGCATGGAGCAGATGGGCCGAAGGGCCTATTTCTGTGCTGTATGACTCTATAATCCTACCTGTCGAAGTGCCAGGAGCTTGACGACATCCTTGATAAGACGATATACTGATTTAAAGTTTTGTTCGTTTGTATATTGAACGTATGTAGAAATAGCAGTGTTGTAATGTTTTAGGACAGGCCCTTTGGCCCATCACGTCTGTGCTGGACACGATGCCGAATGAAATCAAATCCCTTCTGCCTGCACATAATCCACATCCCGCCGTCCCCTGCACATTCATGTGCCTGTCTAAGAACCTCTTAAACCCCTCTATCGTATCTGCCCCCACCCACCGCTCTCCATGTGAAAAAAAACTTGCCCTGCACATCTCCTTTGAACTTTCCCCCTCTCACCTTAAATGCATGCCCTCTAGTATTAGACATTTCAACCCTGGGGAAAAGATTCTGACTGTCCACCCTATCAATAATTTTATAAACTTCCTATCAGGTCTCCCCTCAGCCTTCGACGCTCCAGAGAAAACAACTCAAGTTTGTCCGACCTCTCCTTATAACTCATGCGCTCTAATCCAGGCAGCATCCTGGTGAACCTCTTCTGCACCCTCTCCACATCCTGTAACGGGGGTGACCAGAACTGCACACAAGGGCGGCCTGACCAAAGTTTTCTACAGCTGCAACGTGACTTCCTGACTCTTGCGCTCAATGCCCCGACCAATGAACACAAGCGTGCCGTACGCCTTATTCACTTGTGTAGCCACTGAAGGATGCAACACTGAAGACCTGAGCTTCAGACCTGGCTGCGCTTCTGTTCCCGTCCAGTTACAACATCAGCATCTACCCCACAATGGGGCAAATTACCCAGGTATTTCCTCGAGTCATAGTCAAACAGCATGGAAACAGGCCCTTCAGCCCAACTGGTCCATGCCAACCAAGATTCCTAAGCCAGTCCCATTTGCCCGTGTTTGGCCCATATTCCTTCAAACGTTTCCTATCCATGTACCTGTCCAAATGCCTTTTAAATGTCGTTAATATACCTGCCTCAACCACTTCCTAAAGCAGCTCATTACATATACGGACCACCCTCTGGGTGAAAAGATTGCCCCTCAGGTTCCTATTAAATCTCTCCCCTCTCATCTTAAACCTGTGCCCTCTGGTTCTTGATTCCCCAACCCTGGGAAAAAGACCATGCGCATTCACTCTATCTCTGCTCCTCTACTGATTTTATACGCCTCTATAAGGTCACCCCTCATTCTGCTACTTTCCAATGAAAAGTCCCAACCTGCTCAACCTCTCTCCATAGCTCAGTCCCTCGAATCCCGGCAACATCCTCGTAAATCTCCTCTGCACTCTTTCCAGCTTAATGGCATCTTTCCCACGGCAGGCTGACCAAAACTGAACGTAATATTCCAAATGCGGCCTCTCCAAAATCTCGTACAACTGCAACATAATGTCCCAACTTCTATACTCAGTGCCCTGACTGATGTAGGTCAGCGTGCCAAATGCCTTCTTCACCACCCTGTCTACTTGTGACGCCACTTCCAGGGAACTATGTACCTGTACTCCTGGGTCCCTCTGTTCTACAGCACTCCCCAGGGCCCTATCATTCACTGTGAAAGTCCTACCCTGATTTGTCTTCCCAAAACGCAACCCCTCGCACTTATCTGAATTAAACTCCATTTGCCATTCCTCGGCCCACTTACCCATCTGATCAAGATCCCTCTGTAAATCCTGATAACCACCTTCACTGTCTGCGACACCACCTATTGTAGTGTCATCTCCAGACTTACTCACCATGCCTTGTACATCCTCATCCAAATCATTGATATAGATGTCAAACAACAATGGGCCCAGTACCGAGCCCTGGGGAGCGCCACTAGTCACGGGCCTCCAGTCCGATAAACAACCTTCCACCATCACCAGCTGTTTCCAAACCAATTCTGTATACAATTAGCCAGCTCTCCCTGAATCCCATGCAATCTAACTTTCCGTAGCAGCCTACCATGCAGAACTTCATCAAAGGCCTTACTGAAGTCCACATAGACCACATCTATCACCCTGCCCTCATCAATCTTCTTGGTTGCTTCTTCAATAAGCTCAATAAAATTCGTGAGACACAATCTCCCATTCACAAAGCTGTGATGACTATCTTGAATCAATCCCTGTTTTTCCAAATGCTTGTACATCTTATCCCTCAGAATCCCCTCCAGTAACTTATCCGCCACGGATGTTAGGCTCACTGGTCTATAGTTCCCAGGTTTTTCGTTGCAGCCCTTCTTAAATAAAGGGACAACATTATCCACCCTCCAGTCTTCCGGAACCTCACACGTCGCAAACAATCTCAGCCAGGGCTCCCGCACTTTCTCCTCCAGCTTCCCACAGTGTTCTTGGATGTATCTGTTCAGGCCTCGGAGGTTTATCCACCTTCATACCTTTTAAGACATCCAATACCTCCTCTGCTGTGGTGACCTCTATCCCCAAGACCTCCCTGGTAACTACATCAAGGTCCGAAGTCTTCATGTCCATCTCCATGAGGAGAAATACTTATCGAGGACCTCACCCATCTCCCGCAGCTCCACACAAGGACCCTTCTCTCTCTAGTCACTTTTTTTTCCTTAAGTAAGGAGACCAGAGCTGCACGCAGTATTTTTTCCCTTGACTATTCCTAAGGGCAGGCACAGTAGCGTAACGCTATTACAGCGCCAGAGACCCGGGTTCAATTCTGGCTGCTGTCTGTAAGGAGTTTGTACCTTCTCCCCGCGTCTGCGTGGGTTTCCTCCGGGTGCTCCGGTTTCCTCCCACGTTCCAAAGACGTACGGGTTGGGAAGTTGCGGGCGCGCTATGTTGGCGCCGGGAGCGTGGCGACACTTGCGGCTGCCCCCCAGAGCACTCTACGCAAAAGATGCATTTCACTGTGTGTTTTGATGTACATGTGACTAATAAAGAGATCTTGTCTTGTCTTAATAAACACTTTGGATTCTCCTTAAATTTCTCTGCTAAAGCTACCTCAGGCCCCCCCTTTTGTCCTCCTGATTTCCTTCTCGAGTAGACTCTTGCATCCCCTACACTCCTGCAAGGATTCACTTGATCCCAGCTGCCTCAGCCTGACCCACGCCTCCTCCTTTTATCTTGACCAGAGACTCAATTTCCCTCCTCATCCAGGGTTCCCTAATCCTGCCAGCCTTGCCCTTCACTCTAACGGGGACATGCTGACCTTGAGCTCTGTTATAAGCCTCCCATTTGCCACACATCCCTTTGCCTGCAAGGAACCTACTCCAATTAACCGTTGCAAATTCCAGTCCAATACTGTCAAAAGTTGTCCAGCCCCAACTCAGAACTTTAACTGCTAACCAGCCCTGTCCCTGATTTAAAACTAATAGTACTTGGACAGGTACACAGATAGGAAAGGTTCAGTGGGATTTGGCCAATAGCAGAGAAATAAGATAAGATGAGATATCTTTATTAGTCACATGTACATCGAAACACCCAGTGAAATGCATCGTCACAACATCAGGCCCTTTCTAAGGGAGTGCAGGTCCGATCGTACAGGTCAATTCATTACACAGTGCAGTTACATTGAGTTAGTACAGAGTGCATTGAGGTAGTGCAGGTAAAAGCAATAACTGTACAGAGTAAAGTGTCACAGCTACAGAGAAAGTGCTGTGCAATAAGGTGCAAGGTCACAACAAGGTAGATCCTGAGGTCAGAGTCCATCTCATCGTATAGGTGGCGGCTGATGAGATTAATTTAATGGTGTTGTGTTCAGCACAGACGTGGTGGGCCGAAGGGCCTGTTCCTGCGCGGAACACAACACCATTAAATTACTGGTCTATGTTCTATGTTCTAGGACTATGGTCGCTGGCCTCAAAGTGCTCCCGCACTGACACCTCAGTCGCCTGTCCTGCCCCTTTCCCCAAGAGTAACTCGAGCTTTGCCCTCTCCCTGCTGAGGCCTTCAATATATCGCCCAGGTATGTCGCGTCCACAAAACGCAGGACAGATCCAACTCACGGCCCGGTCGGTCTACCCTTGGTCACCGGCAGAGTGAGGGGAGGTGAGATCAACATCGCGATCACGTGGCACTCACTCCCCAGTGACCTGCTCACCGATGGCCGGTTTGGGTCTCACCGGGACCACCGGGCTCCGGACCCCATCACAGCCCGGGTCCACGCACGGACCGACGAGCTGGACTCCGGAGGTGAGGAGGGAGTGACCGCCCTCGAGCGTTTGACCCAGTGAGGCATCTGGTAAACCTGAGGTCAGTGGGCATCGGGGTGGGGGGTGGGGGGAACCACTCCAGTGGTTGGAGTCAGACCCCACATAGAGGAAGGTGGGTGTGGATATTGGAGGTCAGCCATCCCAGTGCCGGGACATGACTGCAGGAGTTCCTCAGGGCAGTGTCCTGGGCCCGACCATCTTCAGCTGCTTCATCTGTGACCTTCCTCCCATCGGAAGAGACGTTCAGGGAGTGACATACCGTGATCTGGAAATTTGATTCCAAAGGAGCTTTCCGATGGCAATCCAACCTAAGAACAGGTTCACAGGGTGGCTCTTTCAGAGAGATAGCACAGGATGATATCAGGATATCAGGATGTGATATCAAGAGTCCAGGGGGAAGTCTGTTCCTGTTAGGGTGAAGGGTAAACCTGGCAAGTTTAGGGAATCTTGGCTGATGAGGGATATTAAGGCTCTGGTCAGGAAAAAGAAGGAAGCATACATTGGGTTTAGGAGCTCTAAGAGATTTTATAGCTATATTAAGAGTAAAGAGGTGGCCAGGGAGAGAGTAGGTCCCCTTAGAGATCAGCAGGGCCACCTATGTCTCGAGCAGCAGGAGATGGGTGGGATTGGTTGTTCCAGAGATGAGGGAAAGATCTGGAGATGTTTTGGAGAACATTCATGTTAACAGGGAGGAGGTATTTGCAGCCTTACAGTGCATTAAGGTGGATAAATCCCCAGGGCCTGTCCGGGTGCATCCTCGGACCTTGTGGGAGGTCAGAGAAGAAATTGCGGAGGCCCTTGCGGAGATGTTTGCTTCATCGTGAAGTTCCCGAAGACTGGAAGGTGCCGAACGTTGTTCCGTTAGGAAGGGTGGCAAGGACAAGCCAGGGAACTACAGGCCGGTCAGCCTGATGTCAATAACGGAGAAGTTCCTGGAGGGAATTCTGAGGGACAGGATCTACCAGCATTTGGATAGACAGAGTCTGATTAGGAGGAGTCAGCATTTGTGCATGGAAAGTCATGCTTGATGAATACTTTAGAGTTTTTTGAAGAGGTAAGCAAAAGGGTAGATAAGGGTAGGGTAGTAGATGTTATCTATTTGGACTTTAGCAAGGCCTTCAACAAGGTCCCGCATGGTAGGCTGGTCTGGAAGGTTGGGTCCCATGGAATCCAGGGAGAGCGAGTTAGGTCGATTCAACATTGGCTCGGAGGTAGGAAGCAGAAGGGTGGTGGTTGAAGTTTCTTTCTCGGAATGGAGGCCAGTTAGTGGTGTACCGCAGGGGTTGGTGTTGGGACTCTTGTTTTTCGTTATTTATGTAAATGATTTGGATGTGAGTGCACAAGGCTTGATCAGCAAGTTTGCGGATGATACAAAATTAAGAGGTGTTGTTGATGGTGAAGAAGATTATCGTAGATTAGGGTGGATGTTGATCAGTTGGGGAAGTGGGCCGAGGAGTGGCAAATGGAGTTAAATACAGATAAGTGTGAGGTGATGCATTTTGGAAAGTCAAACCAGCGTAGGACTTCTATGAATGGTAGTGAGTGTAATGGAACAGAGGGACCTAGGAGTACAAGTGCATAGTTTGTTGAAAGCGGCATCACAGGTAGACAGGGTGGCGAAAAAGGCGTTTAGCACGTTGGCCTTCATCAGTCAGGGCACTGAGTACAGGAGCTGGGACATGATGTTGCAGTTGTACAAGTCGTCGGTGAGGCCGCACATGGAGCACTGTGTACGGTTTTGGTCGCCCTGTTATAGGAAAGACGTGGTTACACTGGAAAGAGCGCAGGAAAGATTTACGAGGATGTTGCCAGGACTCGAGGGCCTGAGTTACAGGGAGAGGTTGGCCAGGCGAGGTCTTTATCCCTTGGAACGTAGGAGAATGAGGGGCGACCTTATAGAGGTGTTTAAAATTATGAGAGGCAGAGATAAGGTGGACGGTAACAGTCTTTTCCCCAGGGTAGGGGAGCCCAAAACTAGGGGGCATAGGTTTCGGGTGAGAGGGTAAAGATTTAAAAGGGACCCGAGGGGCAACTCTTTCTACGCAGAGGGTGGTGAGTACATGGAACCATCTGCCAGTGGGTGAGGCAGGTACAACGGTATGGGTTGGTTGGGCTGAAGGGCCTGTATCCATGCTGTGTTGGTCTACGGCTCAGGGACTCTATGAAGGGCTGACTGGCCTCATTTCACTCGGAAAGGTTCTGTGGTTCCAACAGACAGTTCTGTTTCTCAGCAGATCGTGAGATAAGGCTGACAGGACCCGATTCTGCAGCCTGGTGTCAGTGCTGAGGCAGAGATTGTATCAGTCGTCACCGAGTGCAAAGCTCCCACCCCAGATAGAGAGAGCGACAGGTTTCTCTGCACGTGACCCCACTCCTTTCTGGGGTTCCTGAGGGTGCCCCTCCCCAACACCCCCGCCCTTGTCTCTCACCCCCGCCTTTCTGGAGTAGGTGAGGGAGATGTTGATCACCACCAAAGTGCAAATTGAGTGAAGATCAGAGGAACCACAATGAATCACGAACCGTTAGAGGCACGTTGGCTTTTATCGTGCAGCAGTCTGAGTTCAGACACAGGAGAAGTTTCGTTGCAACTGTACAGGGTGTTGGGGAGACCACTCCCGGAGGACCGTGCACAGTTCTGGTCTCCTTACCTACAAAAAAAAGGAGGCAGTCCTCAGGGGGTTCACCGGGCTAACTCGGAGGGTCAATGCACAAAGGGCTGGGGCAGATCAGTGGGTCCTCAGCCCCTCTACTCTACTCCCTATACATTCATGACTGCGTGGCCAGATTCTGCTCTAACGTCATCTACAAGTTTGCAGAAGATACCACCGTAGTGGGCCGTATCTCAAATAACGATGAGTCGGAGTACAGGAAGGAGACAGAGAGCTTAGTGACACGGTGTCATGACAACAACCTTTCCCTCAATGTCAGCAAAATAAAAGAGCTGATCATTGACTTCAGGAAAGGGGGCAGTGCACATGCACCTGCCTACATCAACAGTGCTGAGGTCAAGAGGGTTGAGAGCTTCAAGTTCCTAGGAGCAAACATCAGCAATAGCCTGTCCTGGTCCAACCACATCAATGCGACATACAAGAAAGCTCACCAGCGCCTCTACTTCCTCAGGAGGCTAAAGAAATTTGGCATGTCCCCTTTGACACTCACCAACTTTTATCGATGCACCACAGAAAGCGTCCTATCTGGATGTATCACGGCTTGGTACGGCAACTGCTCTGCCCAGGACCGCAAGAAACTGCAGAGAGCTGTGGACATTATGGAAACCAGCCTCCCCTTCATGGACTCTGTCTATATGTCTCGCTGCCTTGGTGAAGCAGCCAGCATAATCAAAGACCCCACCAACCTGGGACATTCTCTCTTCTCCCCTCTCCCATCAGGCAGAAGATACAGGAGCCCGAGGGCACGTACCACCAGGCTCAAGGACAGCTTCTACCCCACTGTGATAAGACTATTGAACGGTTCCCTTATATGATGAGGTGGACTCTTGACCTCACAATCTACCTTGTTGTGACCTTGCACCTTATTGTCGACCTGCACTGCACTTCCCTGTAGCTGTGACACTTTACTCTGGTTCACCCCGTGGGGCGGACAGAGGGAAGGCGCTCGGTGAAGCAGCGGATGTGGAGATGTTTCCACCAGTCAGGGAGTCTCGAACGAGGGGACGTGGTTCTAGGATTAGGGGGGCAGTTGTCTAAATCTGAGGTGTGTGGGGGACTTCTCCTCGGGGGGGGGGGTGGAGATCTCCGGAATTCTCTGACCAAGGTGGTGGAAGCCGGATCACTGGGGGTGGGGGCATTAAAGAGGAGGGAGAGGTCGGGGGAGATTGGGGACCGCGGGGAGCTGGGACAGGAGAGACGAGGCCTGGGGCAGGTCAGCCATTGGACGGTGGGGTAGGCTCGAGGGGCTCCGGTTTTCCTTGTGTATTCGTGAAAGGGGGTGAGAGAGAAGAACGAGAGACGAGAGGAGGGAAGAATAAAATGGGAGGGAAGGTGGGGGAAGGGGGGGAGGGAGGGCATAAAGAGAGAAAGGAGAGGGAGAAGGGAGTGCGGGGAGATTGAGGGAGAGGTGGAGGGGGAGAGTGAGGGGAGAGTGAGGGGGAGGGGAAGGGGAGGGAGAGGGAGTGAGGGGGAGAGTGAGGGAGAGTGGGGAGGGCATGGGGTGGAGAAGAGTGAGGAGGGAATGAGGGGGAGTGAGTGAGGAGAGGGTGAGGGGGAGAGTGAGGGAAAGGGGGAGAGGGAGGGGGAGACTGAAGGGGAGGGTGACGGGAGAGTGAGGGGAGAGTGAGGGGGTGAGGGGAGGGTGAGGGGGAGAGTGAGGGGAGAGTGAGGGGAGAGTGAGGGGGGAGAGTGAGGAGGGAGTGAGGGGAGAGTGAGGGAGGGGGAGAGTGAGGAGGGAGTGAGGGGAGAGTGAGGGGGGGAGTGAGGGGGAGTGAGCGGACAGTGAGGAGGGAGTGAGGGGGGAGTGAGGGGAGAGTGAGGGGGGAGTGAGGGGGGAGTGAGGGGGGAGTGAGGGGGAGTGAGGGGGGAGTGAGGGGGGAGTGAGGGGAGAGTGAGGAGGGAGTGAGGAGGGAGTGAGGAGGGAGTGAGGGGGGAGTGAGGGGAGAGTGGGGGGGGAGTGAGGGGGGAGTGAGGGGGGAGTGAGGGGGAGTGAGGGGAGAGTGAGGGAGTGAGGAGGGAGTGAGGAGGGAGTGAGGGGGAGTGAGGGGAGTGAGGGGAGAGTGAGGGGGGAGTGAGGGGAGAGTGAGGGAGGGGGAGAGTGAGGGGAGAGTGAGGAGGGAGTGAGGAGGGAGTGAGGGGGGAGTGAGGGGAGAGTGAGGAGGGAGTGAGGAGGGAGTGAGGGGGAGTGAGGGGGGAGTTAGGGGAGAGTGGGGGGGAGTGAGGGGGGAGTGAGGGGGGAGTGAGGGGAGAGTGAGGAGGGAGTGAGGAGGGAGTGAGGGGGGAGTGAGGGGAGAGTGAGGGGAGAGTGAGGGGAGAGTGAGGGGGGAGTGAGGGGGAGTGAGGGGAGAGTGAAGGGAGATTGAGGGGAGAGTGAGGAGGGAGTGAGGAGGGAGTGAGGGGGGAGTGAGGGGAGAGTGAGGGGGGAGTGAGGGGGAGTGAGGGGAGAGTGAGGAGGGTGAGGAGGGAGTGAGGGGGGAGTGAGGGGAGAGTGAGGAGGGAGTGAGGAGGGAGTGAGGGGGAGTGAGGGGGGAGTGAGGGGAGAGTGAGGAGGGAGTGAGGGGAGGGTGAGGGGAGAGTGAGGGGGGAGTGAGGGGGAGTGAGGGGGGAGTGAGGGGAGAGTGAGGGGAGAGTGAGGGGGGAGTGAGGGGGAGTGAGGGGGGAGTGAGGGGAGAGTGAGGGGAGAGTGAGGGGGGAGTGAGGGGGAGTGAGGGGAAGGTGAGGGGGAGTGAGGGGAGGGTGAGGGGGAGAGAGCCGATCTCCCCCACTCCACTCCCCCATTCAATGAGATGATGTCCGGACTGACCTTGACCTCAGCTCCACATTACTGCCCCATCCCCGACCCCGTCCCTCTCGACACCCCCCCCCCCCAACACACCGACTCCTCTGTAACTCCACCGCCGACAGACCCAGTGACCCTGCCCCGCCGCCTCTGCAGGGCAGAGAATGCCAAATCCCCCCACCCTCCGAGCGAGGAAATTCCTCCTCGTCTCCAGACGGGACCCCCCTCTATCGCCCCCCACCCCCTCCCAGTTCTGGATGCCCCCAGTGGGGGGTAACATCCCCCCCCCCCCCTCGGGACCTCACACCACTCACTTCGTCCTCCCTCATCAGCCACCTCGCTCCACCTGCTTTTGCCCCCCCCACAACCCCTCGGAGACCAGGGCAGCCCCGGTCCCCGGGGCCCCAAATCAGACGCGAGCGCGGTACCACTCGGCCCCTCCCCGGCACCACCGCTGGGTCGCGAACGATCCTCGAGGGAGATAAAGCAACCGTCTCGCTACAACTCAGCACTGATCTGCGGAAGATGGCTTCCTCTTCCTCCTTGCACACCCCCTGGGTGGATAATCTGATCTGGCGTGGGGGCAGACCCAGTGGGGGGGAGCTGAACCCATCGAGCCGTACAGCATGGAGACAGGCCTTTTGGTCTGGCTCGTCCGTGCTGACCCAGGTGCCCTCCTGACCACCCCCCCCCACACCCCACTGTTCGAAACTGGTTGTCCGTGTGTGAGGGAGAGTAAAAGACATTCAGGAGGGAGTGTGGTGTTACTGAACGTGGGGGGTCTCAAATAACGATGAGTTGGAGTACAGGGGGACATAGCCCAGTGACACCGTGTCAGGGCAACAACCTTTCCCTCAGTGTCACCAAGACAGAAGAGCTGGTCATTGACTTCAGGAAAGGGGGCGGTGCACACGCTTCCTTCTGCGTCAACGGCGCTGAGGTCGAGAGGGTTGAGGGCTTCAAGTTGCTGGGAGTGGACATCACCAATAGCCTGTCCTGGTCCAACCACATAGACGCCACGGCCAAGAAAGCTCACCAGCGCCTCTACTTCCTCAGGAGGCTAAAGAAATTGGGCGTGTCCCCATTGACCCTCACCAATTCTTATCGATGCACCATAGAAAGCATCCTATCCAGATGCATCACGGCTTGGTACGGCAACTGCACTGCCCGGGACCGCAAGAAACTGCAGAGAACTGTGGACACAGCCCAGCGCGTCACGGAAGCCAGCCTCCCCTCCGTGGACTCTGTCTATACCTCTCGCTGCCTCGGTAAAGCAGCCAGCATAATCAAAGACCTCACCCACCCCGGGTCATTCTCTCTTCTCCCCTCTCCCGTCGGGCAGAAGATACAAAAGCCTGAAAGCACGTACCACCAGGCTCAAGGACAGCTTCTACCCCACTGTTATAAGACTGTTGAATGGTCCCCTAGTACGATAAGGTGGACTCTTCACCTCTCAATCTACCTCGTTGTGACCTTGCACCTTATTGTCTGCCTGCACTGCACTTTCTCTGTAACCGTAACACTTTATTCTGCATTCTGTTAGTGTTTTCCCTTGTACTACCTCGATGCACTGATGTAATGAAGTGATCTGTATGGATGGCATGTAAAACAAAGTTTTTCACTGGACCTCGGTACATGTGACAGTAATAAACCAATTTACCAATTTTATAAAGAAACGCAAGGGGATTTACTTTCTGATTGAAGATTACTAACAATGGATAAAGTGAGCAAACTTAGAGAACAAAATCGTCAGATGGAAACGGCACAGTTTTGTAGACAGAATATTTTTAAAACTGACAATACAACAAAGGAAACAAAGATTGAGCAGAAAGCACATCCCATCTCAGTCTCACAGGACGTGGTGGGATTACAACCCTTTAAATTACTGTGCTGATAAGAATCGTGTGTGGAGCTTCTGCTCCCGTCTGACTAACGTGGATACTGCAGCCAGAAAGGAAACGACAGGTGACTCATGAGCAAGAGTTCTGAAAGAATTTAATTCCAATAATTCGGACTGAAATATTGAATGTACTCCTGTATTCAGACAACCTTGTAGTTCAGTCAGAGAGTAGAACAGTGCAGGACATGTACAGGAACTGGCCCGCGATGTCTGTGCCAAACACGATGCCAAATTAAACGCAACCTCTTCTAAACTCATGGAACAAACTGAGTAATTTCACTATACCCAAAATCACATCATCTTTCCGCCAACACTTAGAGGTCAAACCCTCAGTCTCATGAGTTCTTGTTCACGGACATGAAACTCAAGAGATACCGTTGACATCTAAGTACACACACGTGACTGCCATGAGAAATTCTGTCTTCACTGAGAGACAGATCAGGAGACCGCCTGAACCCTGGCCCCACTCGAACCACATGTATCAGGGCTCCTGGCTAGTTTGAGTCAGAAGTTTGTGATCACTGATGCTGTTTGGACACCTGCCTTTGACCGGGGACGTGTCACAGGACACCAGTTTAAGGCTGAGAGGACAATGTATTAAATTCATCTCTTTGGGATCTTGGCTGCACTTGGCAAGACCAGCATTTATCACCCATGCCTAACTGCCCCGTGAGAAGGTGGGGGGGGGGGGGTGTGGGGTGTGAGCGGCCCCCCTTGAACCTCTGCAGTCCTTCTGGGGAAGGTGCTCCCTCAGTGCTGTTGGGGAGGGGGCTCCAGGGTTTGGACCCAGTGACGGTGAAGGAACTATTTCCGAGTCGGGACGGTGTGTGTGTGTGTGTGTGTGTGTGTGTGTGTGTGTGTGTGTGTGTGTGTGTGTGTGTGAGGGGGAGGGGAACCTGCGGGTGGTGGTGTCCCCCTGTCCCCGCTTCCCTCAGAGGGAGAGGGGGCGGGTTCGGGAGGTGCTCTCCAAGTAGCCCTGGTGAGTAACCACGGTGCGTTTTGTAGACGGTGCGCACTGCGGCCACCGTGCGCCGGTGGTGGAGGGAGGGGGTGTTTGGGGGGGAGCGGGTGGGGTGCCGATCAAGCGGGCTGCTTTGTCCTGGACGGTGTCGAGCTTCCTGAGGGTTATTGGAGCCACACTCACCCAGGCCAGTGGGCAGTGTCCCGTCACACTCCTGACCTGTGCCTTGTAGATGGGGGAAAGACCTTGGGGCGTCAGGAGGTGAGTCGCTCACCACTGTATCCCCAGCCCCTGACCTGCTTCTGCGGCCACGGGATTTGTGTGGCTGGTCTGGTGGAGTTTTCCGGTCAATGGAGACCCCTAGGATGCTGACGGTGGGGACAATGATAATGCCATTGAGAGTCGAGGGTTGGTGATTGGACTTTCTCTGCGGAGACGGACACTGACTGTCACTTCTGTGGTGTGACTGTTACTCGTCATTGATCGGCTGCGGTTTGAGTGTTGTCTGGGTCTTGCTTCACGCAGGTGTGGGTGAGAACTGTCTGACAGATCTGTCGACAGCACTGTCCGTCACTTCTCTGATGGCGTCAACATCTCGGAGGATCTATCCTGGCCCCAACACATTGACGCAATCATGAAGAAGGCACGTCAGTGGCTCTACTTCATTAGGAGTTTGAGGAGATTCGGTCTGTCACCGAAGACTCTTGCAGATTTCTACAGATGTACAGTGGAGAGCATTCTGACTGGTTGCATCACCGCCTGGTATGGAGGCTTTAATGCACAGGATCGCAAGAGGCTGCAGGGGGTTGTAGACTCAGCCAGCTCCATCACAGGCACAACCCTCCCCACCATCAAGGACATCTTCAAGAGGCAGAGCCTCAAGAAGGTGGCATCCATCACTAAGGACCCTCACCACCCGGGACATGCCCTCTTCTCCTTACTACCATCGGGGAGGAGGTACAGGAGCCTGAAGACCCACACTCAACGATTCAGGAACAGCTTCTTCCCCTCCGCCATCAGATTTCTGAACGGCCCGTGAACCCATGAACACTACCTCGTTATTCCTCTTTTGCTCTATTTATTTAGTTTTGTGACTTATGGTAATTTTTATGACCTTCACTGTACGGCTGCCACTAAACTACAAATTTCACGACATATGTCAGTGATAGTAAACCTGATTCTGAATCTGATTTGATTGAGAGGAGAGCGCTCAGCAGGAACTGGGGCTGTCCTGGTTTTTGCGAGCAGCATGTCACTGGACAGTGCTCGGATGGGACGCCGGTGTTGCATCTGTCCCGGGACGACTGGGCTAGAGACACGGCGGGTCCTGAGCTCCAGAACCACGGCTGGGGTCAGACTCAGAGCTCAGCCCAGCCGGCGGTGGGTTCTGAAATCCCCTCCACACAAATTGCACCCCCCCCCCCCCCCCACTGTATGTCAAGACTGTGTGAGTGCTTCCCATCCCCGAAGGCAGTCGAAGGGTTAACGCTTCAGCAACTGGTAGAGGGGAAACAAACTGGGTCGGGGTTTGTGGGATCCTGTCTGTGCTCGGCACTCTCGCTGTTGCTTCCTTGCTTTGACTGATAATCATCGAGGGGGCATTATCTCTGCAGGAGGAACGCACACCCACCCTTCCCCCCCCCCCCGTCTGTTCTCTGAGCTGAGGAAGGTACGAGCCACCTCATCAAAACTGCCCTCCCGATGGTTAAACCTCTCTGCAGACCCCTACCCCTTAAACTCCTCACACAAAATGAAACATCAGAGAGCAACAGAGCCATAGGACGATTACAGCACAGAAGCAGGCCCTTCGGCCCAACTCGTCCATGCTGACCATACGTCCAATATCAGGAACAGCTTCTTCTCCTCCGCCAGCAGATTTCCAAAACCCATGAACACTACTCCGTTATTCCTTTTTTTTAGCACTATTTATTTGTAATTTATAGTAATTTTATGTCCTCGCACTGTACCGCTGCTACAAAACAACACATTTCACGTCATAGAAGTCAGTGATCAGAAACCAGATGCTACCTAAGCCAGTCCCACTTGCCTGTGTTTGGCCCTGATCCCTCCAAACCCTTCCCATCCCTGTACCTGTCCAAATGTCTTTTACACCTTGTAATTGTACCAGCCTCTATGACTTCCTGTGGCGGCTCGTGGATTTTTGGGTTGCTCTCACATCACAGAGGGAGCAATTCACGGCCCCAGGAGGGAAGTCCTCGGCTCTGCCTCTCCCCCCCACCCCCCCGCCCCCCGGTTCTCTGTGCTGATTGAGGCAAGGGGAACATATCGCAATGTACCTCCCGCCTCCTGGAAGGATGGGAGTAGTGGAGCAGCAGGTAGAGAAATTGGGAGAATTCGGAGGTGTTGGGGCAGGAACTGAGTGAGCCCGGTGTGGGCACAGGGCTGATCGAGACAAACAGCAAAAGTAACAGGGACCACGGAACTGACAGGGACCGTGATACTGACAGAGACCATGAGACAGAGACCATGGGGCAGAGACCATGGAACTGACAGGGACCATGTAAGTGACATTAACTACCATTCAGGGGAGAGATCGACGTTCCCACCTGGCCTGGCATATATGTGACTCCAGACCCACTAACCTAGATGATTCCTAATTGTGCGCGTGCGCACAGACACAGACACAGACACAGACACACACACACGCGCACACACGCACTCACGCACGCGCACACATGCACACACGTGCACACACATGCATGCACACACACGCGCGCACACACACACACACGCACACACGTGCGCACACACGCACTCACGCACACACACATGCACACACGTGCACACACATGGATGCACACACACACGCACACACACACACACACGCACACACACGTGCACACACACACACACACACGTGCACACACACACGCACGCACACACAACTGGCGGGAACACTGACGTGTCACAGAGGGGTCGCTGAAGAGGTGTGGAAACAGCACACACGATACAATCTGAGCTCCAGCGCCCACACAGGCTGCGGAACTGGGTGCTGTTGGTTTGTCCTTGCAAAAACAGAACTGCGATCAAGATGAGATTAACAGCAGTTGGTTTTCATCTCAACTGCACTTGTTTATTAACCCCTCCCTTCCAGGACGGAATGAATTCTGTCCCAGATATTACTCTCCCCTAACCTGCCACATGCCCAGTTCCCCTTCTTTTCCCTCACTTGATGCAAGTCCACCAGCTCCCAGGAGGTACAGAAGCCTGAAGTCCCCACACCACCAGGTTCAGGAGCAGCTACTTCCCTTCAACCATTCGGTGCTTAAATCGACCGGCACAAACCTGATCACCACCTCAGTACAGCAACACTGGGACCACTTTGATCCCTTTGCACTACAATGGACTTTGTTATTCTTTTGTTCTAATAGTGTTCTTTCTTGTAAAACATGCGTAACTTTTTCTTACGCTGCTTATCTGATGCTGTGTGCCTGCGATGCTGCTGCAAGTAAGTTTTCCATTGCACCTGTGCGCACGTGGACTTGTGCATCTGACAGTAAACTCGCCTTTGACCTTGACTATGAAATTTGTGGGAATTGTGAAGTTCCGAATTGGTATTAGGCTCTGGCAATCACTGGGCCACCTCAGAAGGCAATTAAGCATCACCAGACTGGTGGGACTGGAGTCACATACATTCCAGGCCAGGTGAGGGAGGTGGAGCGCTCCCCTGGGTGGGAGCTAATGTTGGTCCCCGTCAGTTCTATGGTCATTGTTACTTTCATGGTCCCTGTTCCGTGGTCCCCGTCAGTATCACAGTCCCCGTCAGTATCACGGTCTCTGTCAGTATCACGGTCTCTGTCAGTATCACGGTCCCCGTCTGTATCACGGTCTCTGTCAGTATCACGGTCCCCGTCTGTATCACGGTCCCCGTCTGTATCACGGTCTCTGTCAGTATCACGGTCCCCGTCAGTATCACGGTCTCTGTCAGTATCACGGTCAGTGTCAGTATCACGGTCTCTGTCAGTATCACGGTCCCTGTCAGTATCACGGTCCCCGTCAGTATCACGGTCTCTGTCAGGATCACGGTCCCTGTCAGTATCACGGTCTCTGTCAGTATCACGGTCTCTGTCAGTTCCGTGGTCCCCGTCAGTATCACGGTCTCTGTCAGTATCACGGTCCCTGTCAGTATCACGGTCCCCGTCAGTATCACGGTCTCTGTCAGTATCACGGTCCCTGTCAGTATCACGGTCTCTGTCAGTATCACGGTCTCTGTCAGTTCCGTGGTCCCCGTCAGTATCACGGTCTCTGTCAGTATCACGGTCCCTGTCAGTATCACGGTCTCTGTCAGTATCACGGTCTCTGTCAGTTCCGTGGTCCCCGTCAGTATCACGGTCCCCGTCAGTATCACGGTCTCTGTCAGTATCACGGTCTCTGTCAGTATCATGGTCCCCGTCAGTATCACGGTCCCCGTCTGTATCACGGTCTCTGTCAGTTCCGTGGTCCCTGTCAGTATCACGGTCTCTGTCAGTTCCATGGTCTCTGTCAGTATCACGGTCCCTGTCAGTATCACGGTCTCTGTCAGTTCCGTGGTCCCCATCAGTATCACGGTCTCTGTCAGTATCACGGTCCCTGTCAGTATCACGGTCTCTGTCAGTATCACGGTCCCTGTCAGTATCACGGTCTCTGTCAGTATCACGGTCAGTGTCAGTATCACGGTCTCTGTCAGTATCACGGTCCCTGTCAGTATCACGGTCCCCGTCAGTATCACGGTCTCTGTCAGGATCACGGTCCCTGTCAGTATCACGGTCTCTGTCAGTATCACGGTCTCTGTCAGTTCCGTGGTCCCCGTCAGTATCACGGTCTCTGTCAGTATCACGGTCCCTGTCAGTATCACGGTCCCCGTCAGTATCACGGTCTCTGTCAGTATCACGGTCCCTGTCAGTATCACGGTCTCTGTCAGTATCACGGTCTCTGTCAGTTCCGTGGTCCCCGTCAGTATCACGGTCTCTGTCAGTATCACGGTCCCTGTCAGTATCACGGTCTCTGTCAGTATCACGGTCTCTGTCAGTTCCGTGGTCCCCGTCAGTATCACGGTCCCCGTCAGTATCACGGTCTCTGTCAGTATCATGGTCCCCGTCAGTATCACGGTCCCCGTCTGTATCACGGTCTCTGTCAGTTCCGTGGTCCCTGTCAGTATCACGGTCTCTGTCAGTTCCATGGTCTCTGTCAGTATCACGGTCCCTGTCAGTATCACGGTCTCTGTCAGTTCCGTGGTCCCCATCAGTATCACGGTCTCTGTCAGTATCACGGTCTCTGTCAGTATCACGGTCCCTGTCAGTATCACGGTCTCTGTCAGTATCACGGTCCCTGTCAGTATCACGGTCTCTGTCAGTATCATGGTCTCTGTCAGTATCACGGTCCCTGTCGGTATCATGGTCTCTGTCGGTATCATGGTCTCTGTCAGTATCACGGTCCCTGTCGGTATCATGGTCCCTGTCAGTATCACGGTCCCTGTCAGTATCACGGTCTCTGTCAGTATCACGGTCCCTGTCAGTATCACGGTCTCTGTCAGTATCACGGTCTCTGTCAGTATCACGGTCTCTGTCAGTTCCGTGGTCCCTGTCAGTATCACGGTCCCTGTCAGTATCACGGTCTCTGTCAGTATCACGGTCTCTGTCAGTATCACAGTCCCCGTCTGTATCACGGTCTCTGTCAGTATCACGGTCCCCGTCAGTATCACGGTCTCTGTCAGTATCACGGTCAGTGTCAGTATCACGGTCTCTGTCAGTATCACGGTCAGTGTCAGTATCACGGTCTCTGTCAGTTCCCTGGTCTCTGTCAGTTCCCTGGTCTCTGTCAGTTCCATGCTTCCCTCAACTTGCACTGATGAGGTTGTGTGACTTTGTTCATTGTGTTGAGTAAGTTTTGTATAATTGGTGTTAATTAAACCTTATGTAATACGTACGTTTGCCATATTTGTGACGTTCTGTACTGTGCTGCAAAAGGTGAATTTTCATGGCATTTATACTTCGGGTGTGCATGGCCGAACTTGACCTTGACCTTGAGTGGAGCAGTAGGTCAGAGGGGTTGAATGTGATGGGGAATGTGCTGTAACATCTCGCTGGTGTCACACAATCTCTGCGGAAGATAAAGGCGTTGCTTCACACTGAGCCGGACTTTCCATCTCCCTCTCTGGAAGCCACAGCGCCGATAACCTGACGGCAGTGAGGAAGGAGCTGTCGTTGAACTGTGACGTGTGGGGTCTTCAGGCTCCTGCCTGATGGCAGCATCAAGAAGAGGGCACGGCCCAGATGCTGAGGGGGGTCATTGATGTTGGATGTCACCTTCCTGAGACGTCGCCCCCATGTAGACGTCCTGTGCCCGTGGTGGAACTGGCTGAGTCCTACCACTCTCTGTTCTTGCGTTCCTGAGCATTAGGGTTTCCAAACCCTGATGCAACCAGTCTGAATGTTTTCCACTGAACATCTGTAGAAGTCTGTCAGTTTCTTCGAAGACGTGCTGAGTCTCCTCAAACTTCTAAGAAAGTAGGGACCCTGGCGCACCTTCATGGTTGCATCTCGGTGCTGGGCCCAGGATGGTTCCTCCCTCCAGTCCTGTCCAATTCCCTTCTGAAAGCCCTCACTGACTCTGTTTCCAGGCAGTGGGTTCCCAATCTCCGGGTGAACAAGCTTTTTCCGCGCGTCCCGCTGACGTCTCCTGCCCAAAACAGTGCCTGTCACCTTTGAATGGAAAGAGCCTCCCTCCACCTCCCCTGACTACACCAGTCCACCTCCTTCAAACCTCCTCTCAACCCTCTCTCGAGAACAACTCTTGTTCGGAGTATTGTTGAAGGAAGGGTGTGGAGGCTTTGGAGAGGGTATAGAAGAGGTTCACCAGGATGCTGCCTGGATTAGAGGGCATGAGCTATAAGGAGAGTTTGGACAAAATAGGGTTGTTTTCTCCAGAGCGGCGAATGCTGAGGGGAGACCTGATAGATGTTTATAAAGCTATGAGAGGCATCGATAGAGGAGACGGCCGATATCTTTTTCCCCTAGAGGGCGTGTATTTAGGGTGAGGGGGGTAAGTTCAAAGGAGATGTGTGGGGCAAGTTTTTCCACACGGAGAGCGGTGGGTGCCTGGAATACACTTCCAGGGGTGGGGGGGTGGAGGCAGATACGATAGAAGCATTCAGGAAGCTCTGAGATATGTACATGGATGTGCAGAGAATGGAGGGATACAGACCACGTGCAGGCAGAAGGGATTAGGTGTCATTGGTTCAGCACAGCATGGTGGGCTGAAGGGCCTGTTCCTGTGCTGGACTGTTCTGTGTTCTAACAAGCCCAGCTTCTCCAGTCTAACCTCGGATTGTTGTCCCTGGAGCGTCGGGGGCTGAGGGGAGACCTGGTAGAGGTGTGTGGATTTATGGGAGGCGTAGATAGAGTAGACAGAGCCCTTATCACAGGACGGGAATGTCAAATACTCAGAAACCTCTCTCTAAAATCACAAGAGGCACAGCCAAGGTGGAAGGTCACAATCTTTTCCCCAGGGTAGGGAGGAGCTCCCCATTTCCCCAGATGGGAGGAGCTCAGGAAGGCACTGTGGTCGGCATGGACCGGTTGGGCCGAAGGGCCTGCTTCCGCGTTGTGTGACTCTGTGAATCCGTGAACTTGAGGACACGGGTTTGAGGAGGTTTTCGAGGTCAGTTTTATTTCACCCAGGCGTAGATAGGGTAGAACGTTGGAGATTTTTTCCCCAGGGTGGGAAGTCAAAATGCCAGAGGGCACAGCTGTAAGGCAAGAGGCAGGAAGTTCAAAGGGGATGTGTGGGGTAAGTTCTTTCCACAGGTAGTGGTGGGGTAGAAGCAGCTACGAAGCAATGTTACAGAGGCGTTGAGACAGGCAGCTGGGCAGGCAGGGAGTGGGAGGGTGTGGACCACGCGCGGGCAGAGGGCATCAGTTTAATTTGGCATCACGGGCGGCAGGGACACAGTGGGCCGAAGGGCCTGTCCCTCTGCGGGACTGTTCCACGTTCTACGTTCGAACACTGGAGCTGCCATCCCTCCTCCGCGGAACCTTTCCAGGGAACGTCTCCTGGAGCCCCTTCTGGGATCTTTCGGTCCTTTCCAAAGTGTGGTGACCAGAACAGGACACCGACCCTCCACCGGAGGGGTAGTGTTTCCTCTGCACGGGGTCCTCTGAGTGCTGTGTCCATGGAGAGTGGTCTGAGCAGAACAAGGGACAGTGCTTGTGTTCATTTGTGGATTCACTGAGGTTTGTAGTTAAATTGTCGGGACCGTGTAGTTTTAAATTCCAGCTCCAGAGACCTGGGTTTGATCCTGACCACTGGCGATGTTTGTGTGTGTGTGTGTGTGTGTGTGCGTGTGCGTGTGCGTGTGCGTGTGCGTGTGCGTGTCACTGTGTGTGTGTCATTGTGTGTGCGTATGTGTGTGTGTCACTGTGTGTGTGTCACTGTGTGTGTGTGTCACTGTAAGTGTGTGTGTGTGTCACTGTGTGTGTGTCTGTGGGTGTGTGTGCGTGGGTGTGCGCACGTCTGTGTGTCAGTGTGTGTGTGTGGAGTTTGCACCTTCTCCCTGTGACCCCGTGGGTTTCCCCCCGGGTGCTCCGGTTCCCTCCCACATCCCAACGACTTGCGGGCTCGGTGAGTTAACTGTCCCCCCCCCACCAGTGTGTGGGTGAGGGGTAGAATCTGGGAGGAGCTGATGGGAATGTGGGACAGAATAAGGTGCGGGGGGAGGGAGGGGGAGAAGGGAAGGGAAGTAATGGGAGCTGGCATGGACACAATGGACAGAATGGCCTCCTTCTGTGCCCCTGTGTTTGGGGAAGCTGCTCTTCAAAGTCAATGTGGAGATTATTGTCACACCCACAAGTCCGTGTGTGCACGGGTGCAATGAAAAACTTACTGGAGGCAGCATCACAGGCACAGAGCAGCAGAAACACAACATTCACAAGAAACAGATGAATTAAACATAAATTACACACAATTTTTACAAGAAAGAACACAACTAGAACCAAAAAAAAGTCCATTGCAGAGCAAAGTTGTCCAAGTGGTCAAACCCTTAACACAGATAAGGTCCCGAGTGATGTTACAATCCCATTTCCCCATTTCTACCAACCGTCACCCAACGGTGCCCCACTTCCCCCTGCCCTCTCGAGCTAATCTAGAGCCTCCTCTCCCCTCGTATTTCCCCCCCCCCCTCCCCCTCCTAACAGAGGCCAGAATTCCCCGCTGCTCTGCCTTGGAATCTCGCACTGCCCCAACACCGGATGAAACCAACCAAAGTCAAAGTCAAGTTTATTGTCCTCTGCACAAGCTCAGATGACACTGAGCTCATGGCGCAGTCAGAAATTGGCAGGTACGACGTTGTGGGCAGCACAGAGTCGTGGCTGATAGACAATCACAGCTGGCAGCTGAAAATCTAAGGATACACATCCTAGCGAAAAGGCAGGCAGGTGGGCAGAGAGGGTGGGGTGGCTCTGTTGGTAAAAAATGAAGTCAAATCCTTAGCAAGGAGTGACAGGGGATCAGGAGATGTGGAATCCTTATGGGTAGAGTTATGGAACTGTCAGGGTAAAAAGACCATCATGGGAATTATATCCAGGCCTCCGAACAGTAGCCCGGATGTGGGGTACAAATTACAACGGGAGACAGAAAAGGCACGTAACAAAGACAATGTTACGGTGGTCACGGGGGACTTCAATATGCAGGTAGACTGGGAAAATCAGGTAGGTTCTGGATCCCAAGAGAAGGAATTTGTCAAATGCCTACGAGGTGGCTTTTTCGAGCAGCTAGTGGTCGAGCCCACTGGGGAAAAGGCAATTCTGGACTCGGTGTCGTGCAACGAACCGGATTTGATTCAGGAGCTGAAGGTAAAGGAAGCCGTAGGAGGCAGTGATCACAATATGACAGAATTCACCCTGCAGTTTGAGAGGGAGAAGCTGAAGTCGGATGTACCGGTATTACAGTTGAGTAAAGGTGACTACAGGGGCATGAGAGAGGGGCTGGCCAACATTGATTGGAAGGGAACCCTGGCAGGGATGACGGTAGAGCAGCAATGGCAGGAGTTTCTGGGAGTAATTCGGAAGACGCAGGATCAGTTCATCCCAAAGAAGAAGCAGCATTCTAAAGGGAGGATGAGGCAACCGTGGCTGACGAGGGAAGTCAAAGACAGCATCAAAGCAAAAGACAGGGCGTACAATATTGCAAAGATTAGCCGGAAGGGAGAAGGTCAGGCAGCATCCGTGGAGGCTGAGGGACGGTTGAGGTGTTGGCTCGAGACCTCGTACCAGGACTGGAGGTAAAGAGGGGAGGTGAAGGGGAGGGGTGAGGCAGGGGCTGGAGGATGGTGGGTGGAACCGGGTGTGGAGGGGATGGTGAGCAGAGGGAGGGGAGGTCGGCGCAAGGAACCAGGGAACGCCGCAACGCGGGAGGGGCGGCGAGGAGGGAGCGCCGCGCTGCGGGAGGGGCGGCGAGGAGGGAGCGCCGCGCTGTGGGAGGGGCGGCGAGGAGGGAGCGCCGCGCTGCGGGAGGGGCGGTGAAGGATCAAATGACCGCTGCACCGTCAAAGGCAACTTGTCGGCAGAGACTTCAGACTAAAGATCATCAAATCACGCAGCACGGACACAGACCCTTCAGCCCATCGAGGCTGTGCTGACTATCAACCACCCACTTATATTTCAAATGTAAAGGGACATCACACAGTTGATGGCAGGACCTTCAACAGTGTTGATGTACGGAGGGATGTTTTGTCCAAGTCCAGAGCTCCCAGAAAGTGACTGCACAAGTCGATAGGGTGGTAAAGAAGGCGTACGGCACGCTTGCCTTTATTTGTCGAGGAATTGAGTTCAAGAGTCGGGAAGTTACATTGCAGCTCTATAAACCTCTGGTTTGGTCACATCTGGAGTATTGCGTTCAGTTCTGGTCGCCCCCCATTACAGGAAGGGTGTGGAGGCTTTGGAGAGGGTGCAGAAGAGGTTCACCAGGTTGCTCCCTGGATTAGAGATCATGAGCTATAAGGAGAGGTCGGACAAACTTGGGTTGTTTTCTCTGGAGCGGCAGAGGCTGAGGGGAGACCTGATAGAGGTTTGTAAAATTTTGGCATAGATACAGTCGATAGCCAGTAATTTTCTCCCAGAGCCAGAGTAAGTTTTTCACCCAGAGAGCGGTGGGTGCCTGGAATGTGCTGCCAGGGGTGGGGGTGGAGGCAGATACGACAGAGCTGCTTAAGAGGCTCTTAGACAGGCCCATGGATGTGCAGGGAATGGAGAGATATGGACCACGTGCTGGCAGAAGGGATGAGTTGAGCACATCACGGTGGGCCGCAGGGCCCATTCCTGTGTTCGATGTACGTTTACCCAACACTAATTCCATTTTACTCTCCCTGTGAATTTTTATTCACACGTGGGGCAATTCGCAGCGGCCCATTAACCATTAACCATTAACCAATCGCCTGTCCTGAGTGATAGGGTCAATGGTCCGACTCCCAGTTCAGGAAGACGAGTGGTTGGTTATGGGACGATAGTCCTCTCTCCGACAGCATCACCAAATCCCCAGCCATGACTCCACTCTGGGGATTTGCCAGGCGAGGGTTGGCAAAGTCCCACGTTCCCATCAGAAGGCATCTTCTTTGGGATTACGTGCTCAGTGCTGATACCCCGTGAGTTAACCTCAGATGGGAGAGGTCCAGAGGAACGCTCATAGATGCTGGGATCACAAGGAAGACGTGCCAGCGTCTTTACTTTCTTAGGAGGTTAAGGAGGTTCAGCTTGTCACTGAACACTCTGACAAACTTCTACTGTTGGAAGTGTCCTGACTGGTTGCATCGCGGTCTGGGACGGCAATTCAAATGCACAGGAACGTAAGAAGCTGCAGAGAGCAGTGGACTCTGCCCAATACATCACGGGCACATCCCTCCCCACTATCGGGAGTATCTACAGGAGGCGCTGCCTCAAGGTGGCAACATCCATCATCAAAGATCCCCACCATCCGGGCCGCGCCGTCTTCCCCCAGCTCCCATCGGGCAGGAGGTGCAGAAGCCTGAAGTCCCCACATCACCGGGTTCAGGAACAGCTACTTCCCTTCAACCATTCGGTTCTTGAACTGACCGGCACAACCCTAATCACTGCCTCAGTATAAAACTGTGATCAGTTTGCACTGCAAAGGACAAATTGTGTACTTTCTTGTATAATTTACGTTTAATTTGTGTCTTGTCTTGTGAATGTCGTGCACCTGATGTGCCTGTGAGGCTGCTGCAAGGAAGTCTTTCATTGCACCTGTGCAGGTGACAATCAACTTGACCTTGACATTGACTCTGGAGGGTTTTATCCGGGCTTGGCGCAGGGCGAGGTTCCAAGACAGAGCAGTGGGAATTCTGGCCCCTGTTGGGAGGGGTGGGGGGGGATATGAGGGGAGACAGAGGCTCTCGATCAGCCCGGGAGGGCAGGGGGAAGTGGGGCACTGTTGGGTAACGGTTGGTGGAAATGGGGAAGTGGGATTGTAACATCGCTCGGGACCTTATCTGTGTGGGGGGTTCGTTGGACAGGGCACTGATTGGAATCAGGGAGGCGGGGAAGGGGCTGGGGAGGGGCTATAAGAGACGCTAGAGGGTGTTGCCCCCACCACAGCTGCTGGGAGCCGGCAGAAGGAGTGTGAGTGAGGGGGGGAGGCAAGTCGGCAGGGACGGACAGGGGAGAGGCGGAGGTCGTGGGACGGAGGGGTGGGGTGGGGTGGGTCACTGAGTTCCTCGACCGGCAGTCTGCTCCCGGGGACGGGGACCCAAAGACCAGCCGGGTCCAGGGACGGACTGGGTGTGGGGGGTGGTGGGTGGTGGGGTGGGGGGAGGGAAGGTGTCGATCACCTTCTCCATCACTCACCATCCAGAGGGGTCGGGACGCCCCCCACCCTCCCCTCCAGCTCAATCCGGTGTGGCACTGCTGAGGGAGGGGCGATGAGGGAGCTCTGCACTGTGGGAGGGGCGGTGAGGAGGGATCTCCACTGTGGGAGGGGCAGTGAGGAGGGATCTCCGCACTGTGGGAGGGGTGGTGAGGAGGGATCTCCACACCGTGGGAGGGGCAGAGGAGGGATCTCCGCACTGTGGGAGGGGCGGTGAGGAGGGATCTCTGCACTGTGGGAGGGGCAGTGAGGAGGGATCTCCGCACCGTGGGAGGGGCAGTGAGGAGGGATCTCCACTGTGGGAGGGGCAGTGAGGAGGGATCTCCGCACTGTGGGAGGGGTGGTGAGGAGGGAGCTCTGCACTGTGGGAGGGGGCGGTGAGGAGGGATCTCCGCACTGTGGGAGGGGCAGTGAGGAGGGATCTCCGCACTGTGGGAGGGGCAGAGGAGGGATCTCCGCACTGTGGGAGGGGCGGTGAGGAGGGATCTCTGCACTGTGGGAGGGGCAGTGAGGAGGGATCTCCACTGTGGGAGGGGCAGTGAGGAGGGATCTCCGCACTGTGGGAGGGGTGGTGAGGAGGGAGCTCTGCACTGTGGGAGGGGGCGGTGAGGAGGGATCTCCGCGCTGTGGGAGGGGGCGGTCCCTGTGCCATTGCCTGAGCCACCCATTGGTCCCAGCTCCCGACCAATGGGGAGGTAGATCTCCCGGTGGGCCCCACCTCAGGCAGTGCTGCACTCCCTCAGTATTGCGGGGGACGGGACGGTCCAGGGTGTGTGGTGAGGCCGGGACCCTCGGCCCAGTGACTGGGAGGTGAGGGAGGGACCCCGGGACCCCAGGGTTGTGTGGGGGTGGGGAAGGGGAGGTGAACGGGTGAACAGACGAGAACAGCCCCCCCGGAATCCTCGCCCCTCACCCCACCCCCCTGATTCCCGCTCCTCACTGCACCCCCCTCCGTCTCTTGCCGGCAGGTCTCGCTGCGTTGTTCGGTCTCGGCTACGGATCGCGGAATGTTCCGGCTGCTCGTCGCCTGCCTGGTCGGCGCCCTGCTGGTCCCGTCGCAGGGCTCCCCCGCCGGGGTCCCGCCGGACGGTGTGGATGACGAGGAGATGGTGAGTGACGGCCCCGGGTGGGGGGTGTTGAATGGTGAGCCCCACCCCAAGGAGCCAGGGACCCCCCACTTCTGGCTCCCCTCCCACCCCAACCCCACCCCACATACACCGCCCCACCCTCCCCACCCACACCCACCATCCCCACCAACTCCCCCACTAACCCCCAACACCACACCCCCCCACCTCCACTGCCCAACCCCCACCACCCCCTCCAGCCTCCCCCACCCCCCGCGGGGAAACGTTGCCCCTCGGGCCCCTTTTACATCTTCCCCGCTCACCCGAAATGTCCCCCTGTGCCAGAGGCCCCGGTTCGATACCCCCGACCTCCAATCCCTCTCCCTCCAACACCTCCCCCTCCACCCCCTCCCCCTGTACACAGATCCGGCCCCCACACCACGCAGGGAGCGCCGCGCACGGTTCAGAACCCATCCCCGCCTGAGAACGCACCTTCTCCCCGTGTCCTCATGGGTTTCCCCCCAGGGGATCCGGTTCCGTACCCCGTCCCAACCACGTGTGGGGTCGCTGGGTCGATCAGCTGCTGTAAATCGCTCCCCCCCCCACCACCGTGTATGGGGGAGGGGTAGAATGTCGGGAATGTGGGGGCGATGAGTCCCAGGGGAAAGTGACTGACGGGATCGCTCGGAGGGCCGGCATAGACCCGAGGGGCCAAAGGGCCTCCTTCATAAGAAGATACAAAGTAATGGAGTGGGGACGGACGTGGCGGTGAATGGGAGGTGACCGAGGGGTGGGGAGGGTCGGAGGGACGTGGGAGGAGGTCCCTGGAGGCAGCGGGACGGGTGGGCGAGGGGGGGGGTTTAGAAGGTGTGTGGGGTACCTGCCTCCAGCGGCCGCGGCAGAGAGGGCCAGAGCAGGGAGGCCACATCTGGAGTTGTCAGAAACACCACAGCTGGAGCTCTGGGCCCCGTCCCGGTCCCCACACCGCAGGAGGGGTGCGTCCGCGCTGGAGGGGGTGCGGAGGGAGGGGGGAGGGTTTACTGGGCCCCGCTCAGGGCTGCGGGGGGGATCTCCTCGCCGGGGGAGGGGCCGCGGATCAGAGGTCACAGCGTCGCGGTCAAAGGGAAGGAGATTCCCGACTGACGGCATCTCCCTCCGGCCTCAGCTGCAGCTGCGATCCCAGTTTGAGGAATTCAAGGCGACCTACAACAAGGAGTACGAGGGAGAAGAAGGTAAGGAACGCCGGTCTGCTCTGGGACCCCCAGACCCTGTCCCGGGAAGGGAGGGGGCAGGGAGGAGGGAGGGGGGAGTGGGGAGGGAGAGGAGGTTGTGGGGGGGAGGACGAAGAGGGGGTGGGTATGGGGGTGGGGGGAGAAAGGGTCGAGGGAGAGGGGGGTTGAGGGTGGGAGAGGGGTGAAGGAGAGGGTGGGAGGGAGTGGGGCTGAGGGAGAGGGGGTTGAGTGGGTGGAGGGAAGAGGGGGTTAGAAGAAAGGGGTAGGGGCAGGGGTTGGAGGGTGCGGGGCTGGAGGGAGTGGGGATGGAGGGAGACGCGGTGGAGGGAGGGGCCGAGGTGCTGCTGATCCCCCTACACCCCTTGCACCAACCTCCATTCACCTCTCCCTCTCCCAACCCTGCCCTCCCTCACACACCCCCCCCTCCCTCTCCCCTCCTCACACACCTCCCTCCCACCCCCCCCCCTCTCTCGGCAGAAGAGGACCACCGCTTCCAGATCTTTGTGGAGAACCTGAAGGAGGCTAGGAGACTCCAGGAGGAGGACAGAGGAACGGCAGAGTTTGGAGTCACCAAATTCAGCGACATGTCAGGTACCACCACCCCGGCAGGGTGCCCCCGGTGTGTGCCCCCCCCCCCCCGGGGTGGGCTGTGAGAGGGACGAGTCACACAGCACAGAAAACAGGCCCTTCGGCCCATCGAGTCCCTGCCGACCCTCAACCACCCACTTACACCGATCCCTGTTCGCTCTCCCCACATTCCCACCAACTTCCCCTGGATTCTACCCCTCACCCACACACTGGGTGGGGTGGGGGAGGGGGGTCCCCATTGACCCACCGACCCAGCACGTTGTTGGGAGGTGGGAGGAAACCGGAGCACCCAGGGGAAACCCACACGGTCACGGGGAGTGCAAGCTCACACACACACACACGCACGCACACGCACGCACACGCACACACACGCACACACACGCGCGCACACACACGCGCGCACACACACGCGCGCACACGCACGCACACACACGCACGCACACACACGCACACACACACGCGCACACACACACGCGCACACACACACGCACGCACGCACGCACACACACACGCACGCACACACACGCACGCACACACGTGCACACACACACGCGCACACACACACACGCTCATGCGCACACACACGCGCACACACACACACATTGTCGGAGGTCGGGATTGAACCCGGGTCTCTGGGGCCGTGAGGCAGCGTCTCTACCCGCTACGCCACTGTGCCGACCTTCACACAGTGTCTTTGATCTGCAACATTTACCCTGCTTCCATCTCCCCAGACGCTGTCCGGCCTGCTGAGTGTTTCCAGCATTTTCTGTTGTTATCACAAAGGGTGCAGAAGAGGTTCACCAGGATGCTGCCCAGATCAGAGAGGACGTCGGAACATCCCAATCCCAGTAAACCAGCTTCCCGCATCCCAAGCCCAGCACTCCCAGTCCCTCTGACCCTTGAACTTTACCCCCCCCCCCCCCCCGAGTTGCTAGGAGATCGCTGGGCTGACCCCAGCCCGCGGTGTCTCGGCGGGGAACACTCGGTGATTGTAAAGGCCGTCTCTTCCTTCCCTGTTCCTCAGACGAAGAATTCAATCAATTTTACCTCAACCCCTTAATGATGAACGACTCGTCCTGGATGCAGAAGATTGCTGAGCTGCCGATGGCCGAGCCCATGGCCAACTGTTCTGTTCCCCGACAGTGGGACTGGCGCAAAAAGGGAGCGGTGACTCGAGTTAAAAATCAGGTACATCCCACCCTCCGGTTCGGAACATTTCCCCGTTGATGTGATGTCTCTGGATTCCACCATTGGAGTCTGCAGGGTGAAAGGGACGGATATTGGACGGGTGTGGAGAGTGTATCTCACGGTCCTGGGACAGTATTGGTGAGACACAGAGTGAAGCTCCCTCCGCACTGTCCCATCACACACTCCCGGGGTCAGACAGGGTGAAGCTCCCTCCGCACCGTCCCATCACACACTCCCGGGGTCAGACACAGGTGAAGCTCCCTCCGCACCGTCCCATCACACACTCCTGGGGTCAGACACAGGGTGAAGCTCCCTCCGCACCGTCCCATCACACACTCCCGAGGTCAGACGCAGGGTGAAGCTCCCTCTTCACCGTCCCATCACACACTCCCGGGATCAGGCACAGAGTCAAGCTGTGTCCACAACTCTCTGCTATGTCTTGCGGCCTGGGGCAGAGCAGTTACCGTACCAAGCCGTGATGCGTGCAGCTAGGTATGGGGTAGGGGTCACATCAACTACCCCAGTGGGGGGCATTCTTTCAGAGCTGAGAGGCAGGAAGGAGCAGGGTGTTGTGGTTCATGAATCACTAAATATTAGTGCAGGGGAACAGCACGTAATCAGGAAGGGATTAACTGTAGGTCGGCTTCCAGCGATGGAAGGTTTCAGTGGAACTATTGGAACGCCTGGTGAGACCAGCCGTGGGGGATTGTGTACAGGTCCCGCCTCATTACGCTGAGGACGTACCTGGGGAAGTGCAGCGCAGGTTGACAGGCGGGTCCCTGGGATGAGGGGAGGTATGTCCCATCAGGAGAGGTTGGACAGACAGGGTCAGGTCTCTCTGGAGATGAGAGAATGAGCAGTGACCCCCCCCCCCCACCCCACCCACCGGAAGGAAACAAATCTCTCACTGGTCCTGACGGAGAGCGCACTGGGCTTATGCTGCCCCTGGCCCAGGTGTTTGTGAGAGGCACTGAGGTCAACGACCAGCTGTGATTTCCATGGAATGGGAGAGGAGGGCAAGGTGCCTGCGTCTCTCACACACAGAGATGGAGCGGTGGTGGGAACAGGGAGAGAGGGAGGGAGGGAACTCGGGGAGTGGGAGGTAGGGGGGGCGGGGGAGAGACTGGTGACAGGAACTGACCGAACCCGCCCACCATACCTTCTCGTCCTGCAGGGAAAGTGCGCTGCCTGCTGGGCCTTTGCATCTGTCGCCAATATCGAGTCCGTGTGGTACCTGAAGACCAAAAGACTGGTGTCCGTTTCAGAGCAAGGTAACGGCGGCGCCCACCCTCACCGTCTCAGGGTGAAATTCTGCCCCGCGGTTCCTTCGCTGTGAATAACGCCACCTCTCCTTGACGTCCGCAGAGCTCCTTGACTGTGACACGTACGACAAGGCTTGCAGGGGGGGTTACCCATTCGGCGCGTTCACCTGTGCCGTGAAGTTGGGTAAGCACGCTCTCCGATTCTCTCAGTAGGTGTGAGGACTGGCCCACAGCAGGGACAGCTGGCATGGTAACCGCGAGGAACAAGCTGCCCTCTCCTCTGAGAGCCCTTGAATAATGCAGGAGGGAGGGTGTCACCAGTTTGCCTTGAACTGCTCCGCCATGTTCCTGCCTCAGATGCCTTGACCCCCTTCCTATCCACCGGTCCTTTTCTTTAACCAGCCCCCCCTCCGTTGACTCCGTCTACACTTCCCGCTGCCTCAGGAAAGAAGCTGATGCCATCAAGGACCCCTCCGGTCGGGCAGAAGATACAAAGGTCTGAGGCTCAAGGACAACTGTTATCAGACTCTTGAATGGACATCCCTTGACTTCCCAATCTACCTCAGTTGTGGCCCTTGCACCTTATTGTCTGCCTGTGCTGCACTTTCTCTGTAACTGTGACACTTTATTCCATATTCTGTTTTCCTTTTGTACTACCTCGATGTACTTATGTACGGAATGATCTGTCTGGATGACACACAAACGCAAGTTTCACTGTATCTCGGGACAGGTGACAATAATACCCCAATAAGCCAATACTGCGTCCATGCCCTTCGACTTAACCTATCCATATCCCTTTGCAATGAGATGGACTCTGACCTCACGATCTACCTTGTTGTGACCTTGCACCTTATTGCACTGCACTTTCTCTGTAGCTGTGACACTTTACTCTGTACTGTTATTGTTTTTACCTGGACTACATCAATGCACTCTGTACTAACTCAATGTAACTGCACTGTGTAATGAATTGACCTGTACGACTGGTACGCAAGACAAGTTTTTCACTGTACCTCAGTACAAGTGACAATAATAAACCAATACCAATACCGATTCACGAACCCTCCCTGCATCCTCCTCACTGCACTGACATCCGGTCTGCAGCCTGAAAAGCTGACTCGGTCTCTCTCTCCGCAGATGCTGCCTGACCTGCTGAGTGTTTCCATATTGTCTCTCTGCACCAGATGTGGGGGGTGGTGGGGTAGGGGGGAAGTCGGGAAGCGGTTCCCGTGAACGGGCGGTTCATGGGACGGAGGGCTGAGACTTTGGGGAGGCATGTTGGTGGGGGGAGGGGGGCAAGACACTCACCCAGAGACCGGAGATGGTCCAGAGCTGATCGCCTGTGGTGGGGCTGGGACCAGAGTCAATCAGGACGGACAAGGGGAGTTGAATGGTCACTCCGTGGTCTATTGAACCTTGGATTACAAGGGAGAGGAGGAGATTAAGAGGGGATAGCCAGTATGCTAGATTAAGAGGGGATAGCTAGTATAAAGAGGTGAGGGGGAAGGGGTAGAGCAAGAGCTGGCAGGTGATGGGTGGATCCAGGTGAGGAGGGGCTGATGGGCAGATGGAGGAGGGGAGAGGCTGGGAGGTGATAGGTGGAGGTGACAGGGCTGCAGGTGGAGTCATGGAGTCATAGAGGACAGAAAGAGGCCCTTCAGCCCAACTAGTCCATGCTGACCAAGGTTCCCATTGAAGCTACTCCCATTTGGCAATGCTTGACCCACATCCCTCTTAACCCTTCCTACCCGTGTACCTGTCCAAGTACCCTTTAAATGTTCTTGTACCTGCCTCAACCACTTCCTCTGGCAGCTCGTTCCATATACAGGCCATTCATCCTGGTGAAAAAGTTGCCCCTCAGGTTCCTATTAAATCTCTCCCCTCTCACCTTAAACCTATGCTTTCTAGTTCTGGATTCCCCAACCCTGGGAAAAAGACGGTGCGCATTCACCCTATCTATGCCCCTCGTGATTTTATACACCTCTATAAGATCACCCCTCGTTCTCCTACGCTTGAATGAATAAAGTCCCAACCTGTTGAACCTCTCTCCATAACTCAGTCCCTCAAGTCCTGGCAACATCCTCATAAATCTCCTCTGCGCTCTTTCCAGCTTAATGGCATCTTTCCTACAGTAGGGACGACCAACATAGAGCACAATATCCCAAATGTGGCCTCACCAAGGTCTTGTCCAACTGATGAAGGCCGGCGTGCCAAACGCCTTCTTCACCAGCCTGTCTAACTGTGACGCCACTTTCAGGGAACCGTGGACCTGACCTCCTCAAAGGCAGCCTCACCAGCGTCTTGTACAAGAAGTCCCGTGGCCGGATCTGATCAGAGAGGAAGGTGGAGCATGGAACCAATTAGGTGGGGAGGGCAGATGGGAACAGTAGGGTGTACAGTTGGTAAGAAGGTAATAGGGGGCTAGGGTGGGTGTAAGTGGGTAAGTGAGGATGAGAGACAAAAGGGAGAGAGAGGGGGGAGCAGGTTACCGGAAACTGGAGACTTTGAGGGGAGGGCAGCCAGTTTAAACTGAGGTGTGTAGGGACCTCTTCTCACAGGTCGATCTCTGGGTTGTGGAGGGGGGGGGGGGTGGGAGTCACGGGGGGGAATTAAAGAGATAATGTTGGTCTTTGCTGACATAGGTTTGATGACTGAAAGAAGATACCCTTACATGGCCAGAAGGGGGAGGTGCAAGGCACAACGCAGTAGATCTGTGGTCAAGATCAAGAGCTATCGGTGCATCTACCCCCACGAGCGTGGTGAGTGTCCGAGCCTGCCTTGGCTCAGAGGGGTCAACATCATGGGGTCTTCCCCTGTCCTCCTCACCGCGACCTTCCCCCCCACCACCACCACTCCCAATGCCTGCCGGGAAGGAGCCTTCTGCTCCGGAGGGCGAATGCGCACCGGAGAGGGAAGAACTTTAGAAACCGGGCTGCCTTGTCACAAGCGAGCCCGCCGTGCGCACAGCAAGATCCCGCAGGCGGGCCGCTGCCTCACGACCCGGGTTTGATCCTGACCTCAGCGTGCATGTGCGTGTGTGTGTGTGTGTTTGTGTGTGCGTGCGTGCGTGCGTGCGTGCGTGTGTGTGTGTGAGCTTGCACTCCCCGCGACCGTGTGGGTTTCCCCCTGGTGCTCCCGTTTCCTCCCACATCCCAACGATCGGCGGGTCGGTGGGGGTTGGTGTGTTGGGGGGCGGAGGGGGGGGGGGTGGTCTGTGGTTAATAGTCCGCTTGTAAAGTGTGTGAGTGTGGGAGGGGGCCTCGGGAGTTGCTGCGAGTGGGTTCAAGGGAAATCAGTGGCGGGAGCAGGGCTGTGGGGGTTCGGGATTGCTCGGAGAGCAGGCACTAACACGATGGGCCGAACGTCCTGCCGTGCAGCCAGGGAAACACAAGATAACATACGGCTTTGACGACAGCCAAAGCTGAGGGAAGGGGGAGAGGCTGGAGGGAGAAGGGCTGAAGGGCATCGCCTCTGTGATATTTGCCTGTCTCCCTTTCAGAAATGAAGACGTGGGTGGCTACACGAGGACCAATTGTCGTCTCGTTGAACGGGGTGTTGCTGAAAGTAAGACCTCTCTCCTTCTCCCTGACACTATTTGCTTGGCCGACCGCTTCTCCCCCATCCCACTAGAAGCGGTGCTCCCCCTACCCCACCCCACACCACCCCCCGGCAGCTGAGAGTCCCCACCCACTGACATCCTCTTGGACCTGGGAGCAGCGTTCCCTTCTTCTGAAACTTGACGCATCTCTCTCTCTCCCGCTTCTGTGACTGCCCCTCCCGCCACCCCAGACGCTGCACGACCTGCTGAGTGTTTCCAGCATCTTCGGTTTAAACGTCACGTTGTTCTGCCATTGGGGGTCCTCGGTTTCAGGCCACTGGCACTGCCGAGAGGGGAGGGTCCTGAGGGAGAGGGGATTTTCAACCTCGGTGGGTTTCTGTGATACCGCCATCGCTGGTATCTACAGGAGGCGCCGCCTCAAAAAGGCAACATCCATCATCAAAGATCCGGGCCGTGCCGTCTTCTCGCAGCTCCCATCGGGCAGGAGGTACAGAAGCCTGAAGTCCCCACACCACCAGGTTCAGGAACAGCGACTTCCCTTCAACCATTCGGTTCTTGAACCAACCAGCACAACCATAGAACCATAGAACAGTACAGCACAATACAGGCCCTTCGGCCCACCATGTTGTGCCGACCTTCAAACCACACCTAAGACTATCTCCTCCCACATATCCCTCTATTTTAAATTCCTCCATATGCTAATCTTACAATCTCTTGAACTTGACCAATGTACCTGCCTCCACCACCACCCCAGGCAGCGCATTCCATGCCCCAACCACTCTCTGGGTGAAAAACCTCCCTCTGATATCTCCCTTGAACTTCCCACCCATTATTTTAAAGCCATGCCCTCTTGTATTGAGCATTGGTGCCCTGGGAAAGAGGCGCTGGCTGTCCACTCTATCTATTCCTCTTAATATTTTGTACACCTCTATCATGTCTCCCCTCATCCTCCTCCTCTCCAGAGAGTAAAGCCCTAGCTCCCTTAGTCTCTCCTCATAATCCATACTCTCCAAACCAGGCAGCATCCTGGTAAATCTGCTCTGCGCCCTTTCCAATGCCTCCACATCCTTCCTATAATGACTAATCCTATAACCCTAATCACCACCTCAGTATAGCAACACTGGGACCACTTTGCGCTAAAATGGACTCTGCTTTTGTTCTAAATGTGCTCTTTCTTGTAAAAATTGTGCTTAATTCATGTTTTTCTTGTGAATGCTGCTTATCTGATGCTCTGTGCCTGTGATGCTGCTGCAAGTAAGTTTTCCATTGCACCCATGCACATGCCAATAAACTCAACTTGAGTTGACGACTTAATCCTTGAGGATAAGGTGAGGTACCTGGGTGGTTCCACACCAGGTAATAGGGCCAGATGTGTCCTCTCTCTCTCTCTCTCTCTCTCTCTGGTCAGTGCTTGGTGCTTCTGGAGAAAGATCGAGGAGCTTTGAACATGAAGTGAGGGCTCAGCAATGTTGGAATATAATCGCCCCTTGGCCTGTGGTTGGGAAGGTGGCCGGCCCACTGTGTTGCTTCAGCCTGTCACAACAACAAGATGTTGATACGGCCCACTGATAGCCTCCTGCCAGCTCGCCCACAGATCGCTGCTTCTCGTCAATGCCACTGCTGCCCGGAATCACTTGTTCCTCTCGCTCAGGGTTCTGAGGCCGAGTCCCTGAAACATTCACTGCCTCTCTCCTCAGATCCTCTCCCCACACCTCTCTCTTTCTCTCTCTCTCTCTCCTTCTCTCTCATTCGCTCTCCCTCTCTCCATCTCTCACTTTCTCTCTGGTCTCCTTCTCTCCCCCCCCCCCCTCCCTTTCTCTCTCTCTGTTTCCCCTCTATGTCTGTCCCTTTATGTGTGTGCCTCTCTCTCTGCCTCTCTCTCTGCCTCTCTCTCTGTCCCCCGCTCTCTGCCCCCCCCTCTCCCATCCCCCTGCCCCCCCCTTGCCCGTCCCTCTCTTCCCCCCCCCCTTACCTGTCTAAAGTCATACAGCATGGAAACAGGCCCTTCGGCCCAACTGGTCCATGCTGAGCAAGGTGCCCACGTGAGCTGGTCCCACCTGCCAGCGTTTGGCCCGTATCCCTCTGAACCTCTCCCATCCATGTACCTGTCCAAGTGTTTTATTCCCTGACCCATTTTAGCCCCATTCCACCCGGGTCTTGTTCCTGGGACACGTCCCCGATGTCAAGCGAGCTCCCGGTCTGACGTACAAGACGTGGGCCCGAGGGGGAACGTCTCACCGTGACTGGGACCGGACCTCTGAGACTGAAGTTTTTCTTCTCTCGCCTCCCCGCAGAGCTACAGGGGGGGAATCCTCCGTCCCAACAGCTACAACTGTCCCTGCAACAGACTGAATAAAGTAGTGACGATTGTGGGATACGGAATCCGTGAGTAGCACCTCTGATGTCTGATGAGGGGGGACATTGCACAACCCCTCACGTCGGGGAAAGAGGGGTAAATACCATCCGTCCCGGTGACCCACCCTCTGAATCGTCTCCCACTACCCATGCACTGGGGGGCGATTCAACCCACTGATCAGCACCTTTGTGACACACACGCACACACACGCACACACACGCGCGCACACACGCGCACACACGCGCACACACACGCGCACACACACGCACACACACACACACACACACACACACACACACACACACACACACACAGCACCGGAGGTTGGAATTGAACCCGCCCCGTCTCCCCCAGTGACCAGGGTCCAAAGCCGGGGTCTGAACCTCTCTGACCTTTTCCATACATTGTCTGCCGGCTTCCTCTCCGCCCCACTGCCCATCCCCCAGAGACCCAGAGTAGAAGCCAGCCCGGCCGGGAGACACTGGGCTCAGGAGGGAAGTGTCCGGGTTGCGCCCGGTAATGGGATGGGGCGTTCACTCCGCACTTTCCCGTCTTTCAGAAAGGGATATTCCGTTCTGGATTGCAAGGAACAGCTGGGGAACGAACTGGGGAGAGTTGGTAAGTGCTTCCAAATTCCGACACAGAAAGATAACCGTGGGGAAGGAGGCGTCCGTTTGGGTTTTTCTCCCCAGGATCTCACCCCCTCCCCTCTCATTCTATTCCCTGACAGGGATATTTCCGCATCTTCAACGGAGAGAAGGCTTGCGGATTGAACAAGCTCCCCCTCACCGCTATCGCCTAGTCGGGGGGTGTCTGAGGCGGATCGCAGGCAAGCCTGGGCGATTCGAGGTGACCAGGCGTCAGGAGGAAGACCTCCGCTTCTCGCAGCTTAGCACGGCGTTTCTGTACAAGTGGGACCCCCTCCCCTCCCCTCCCCTGCCCGTTCACCCCCTCACCTCTCCTCTCCCCAGTTCCATTCCAGTGGTGGCCCCCAGTCACTCACAGAGACCACAGCTCCCCCCACCCCCCCCTGACTAACGCATCCACAGCCCACACCGCTCCCATCAGCGGTCCCATCCCAGTGGGGACCACCCGGTGCTGTCAGGAGACCACCCCAGCTAATCAGAGCCCCGGGATGGACTTCACCAATCAGAGACCCCAGGGCTGTGTGAGGGGGACTGGACGGCAGCAACTGCTTCAATGGAATGGATTCCCCTTGGGAGAGGAGTGTCCCATTGGAATTCCGGCTGGGAGGAAGGGATGGGTTCAAGGCAACACTTCCCATTGGCTCCCAGCTGGAATGGTTTCCACCGGGACTGGGTGGACTCCCTGCAACATCCGTTGTTGGCCAGCGGATGACCCACTGGAACGGTTTTCCCTGGGGAAGAGATGGGTCCATTTTCCTGGTGTCTTTCCCACGTGATTTGACCGCGGTTGAACCAGTTCTGCGTCTCGGGCTTCCGCATTGACACAATAAAGCAGCTCAAGCATCTCTGTGACTTGGTTGTGTTTGGCGAGCACCGTCTCCCGGGACCCCACCGCGCACCCAGCGCTCCCCTCTCGCTATTCTCACCTCCAGCTTGTCCGACCCTTCCTCATAAGAGAGCTCACCTGTTGGAAGTCTCATTCGAGTGGACTTTCTCTGAGCTGTCAGCACCACCCTTAACGTCCTTCCTTATATAAAGCGGACCTATATTGTCACACGTAACCTTCCTACTTCCGTATCTAATTCCCCTCCGTGACGTTCCGATCCCCTTCCTCCTTCCTTGCTGTATCCGAACACCTGGCCTTCAGTGGGTCGAGCACCGGGACTTGTAGATCTTTCTGCTCCCGTTAGATAACACACTGCTTTTTCATCGTTTCTTCCAAAATGAACGATGTTGCGTTCTCCCCACACTATTCCCTCTTTGCTCTTAACATAGAACAGTCCAGCACGCGACTGGCCATTTGGCCCACCATGTTGCGCCTGTCCTGATGCCAATTTATACTAAATGTGTATCTCCCATGCCCCTCCGTTCCTTTCACATTCATGGGTCTATCTGAAAGCCTCTAAAACTCCACTAAACTGCCTGCCTCCATCACTATCCCTGGTAACACATTCCAGGCACCCACCACTCTCTGTGTAAACAAACTCACCCCTCACGTCACCATTAAACTCCCCCCCTCTGATCTTAAATGCACGTCCTCTGGTGTTTGACATTTCGACCCTGGGGAACAGATTCTGACTGTCTACTCTATCTATGCCTCTCATAAATTAAAAACCCTCGATCAGGTCTCCCCTCAGCCTCCAACGCTCTAGGGAGAAAGCCCCAAGTTTGTCCGACCTCTCCTTATAGCTCATACTTTCTAATCCAGGCAGCACCCTGTCCACACCCTTCCTGTAATGGGGGCGACCAGAACTGCACGCAATACTCCAAGTGCGGTCTGACTAAAGTTTTGTAAAGGTGCAGCATGACTTCCTTACTCTTACAATCAACCCCCAACCAATGAGGGCAAGCGTGCCATAAGCCTTCTTTACTACATTATCCACTTGCGTAGCCACTGTCAATGAACTATGGACCTGGACCCCAAGATCCCCCTGTACCTCTGTGCCGTTAAGGTCTCTACCATTAACTCTGTACATCCTCCTTTCATTTGACCTCCCAAAATGCAACACCTCACACTTGCCCGGATTAAACTGCATCTGCCACTTCTCTGCCCATATCTGATCCATATCCCACTGCGTTCTTTGACAGCCCTTTACGCTGCCCACAGCTCCACCAACCTTGACGTCATCCGTAAACTTGCCAATCCACCCGTCGATACTTTCATCCAAATCGTTGGTGTGTATCACAAACAACAGAGGTCCCAGCACCGATCCTTGTGGAACGGCACCGGTCACCGACCTCCAGCCAGAATAACACCGTTCCACCCCTACTCTCTGGCTTCTATGGGCAAGCCAGTTCCCAATCCAAACTATATATAACCCTGGATCCCATGCACCTTTGACCTTTTGCTCAACCTTCCTGTATCTCTGCGTGGCCGCTCTATGTTCTCTGCAGAAAATTATTTCCCCTCCCTATCATTGGTAAATTGGTTTATTATTGTCACTTGTACCGAGGTCCGGTGAAAAACTTTGCTTTGCATGCCATCCATACAGATCATTACAACAGTACATTGAGCTAGTACAAGGGAAAACAGTAACAGAATGCAGAATAATGTGTTACAGTCACAGAGAAAGTGCAGTGCAGGCAGACAATAAGGTGCAAGGCCATAACAAGGTAGATTGTGAGGTCAAGAGTCCATCTTATCGGTCTAGGGGGACCGTTCAATTGTCTTATAACAGCGGATCGAAGCTGCCCTTGAGCCTGGTGGGACGTGCTTTCAGGCTTTTGTATCTTCTGCCCGATGGGGAGGGTGGGGGAGAAGATGTCGGCTGCTTTACCGAGGCAGCGAGAAGTATGGACAGAGTCCATGGAGGGGAGGCTGGTTTCTGTGATGTGCTGGGCTGTGTCCACAGCTCCCTGCAGTCTCTTGTGGTCTCGGAGCTTCCTCAGCACCACCCCTCCCACACTGGAGCTGGGAGACGGCAGCACTACCTGCCGTGGCGTCGTGCAGTCCCCATTAACCGTGCGCTGAGTACAGTGGGACAACAGACTGTCCCATTTCACAGTGAGACGTGGTGCCTTTTAATGCTAACCTGGGGGTTTGTAGAAAGATTAATGGTTACCCGGGGTGGGTTATAGGCTGGGATCTAACACAGGGGTGCAGGTGGTTCGTATATAGAATAACAGATCCCGGGAATTGGTTATAGGCTGGAATCTGATCCGTGGGTTCGGGGTTCAGGGTTATATATAGAAAAACAGATCCCCAGAGTGGGTTACAGACTGGGATCTAATCCAGGGGTTCAGGGGTTTATCTATAGAATAACAGATCCCCAGAGTGGGTTACAGACTGGGATCTAATCCAGGGGTTCAGGGGTTTATCTATAGAATAACAGATCCCGGGAGTTGGGTACAAGCCGGGATCTGATCCTGATGTTCGGGGGGTTTATAAATAGAATAACGGATCCCGGCAGTGGGTCAGGGCATCAGGGATGAAGGGGTTAAATACAGAAGCCACAGCCACTGAAGGATTTACGCGACACGCTCTGGGAATGTCCGATTTTCCCTGGAGCAGCTCCCAGTCCCCAGAGGGAATTCCGTGGATTGGACGGGAAGCCATTCCGATATGTGCCTTCTGGAGGGGCTGCTGGGGACGGTGTGGGGGCAGGAAGTGTCCGGGGGGGGGGGCTTTGGGCTGAGACCCACCCACGCTGCTTCCCTCACCCCGGAGAACACAGAAGAGTGCGGCAAAGGACCAGGCCCTTCAGCCCACCGTGTCTATGCCGACCCTGATGCCAGTCCAACTCATCCCCGTGGCCTGAACGTGGTCCATCTCCCTCCATTCCCGACCTGCCCGTGTGTCTGTCTAAATGCCCCTTATACCCCACTCTCGTGTCTGCTTTCACCTGCTCCCCTGGCAGCCCCTTCTGTAAGACCATAAGATGGAGAATTAGGCCATTCAGCCCATCCAGTCTGTCCCGCCATTCAATCATGGCTGATTTTTTTCTCAACCCCATTTTCCCGCCTTCTCCCCGAAATCCTTAACCTCCCCCCCCCCCCTTACTGATCAAGAACCTATCAGTCTCTGCCTTAATACACCCAGTGACTTGCCCTCTGTGGCAACGAATTCCACAGATTCACCGCCCTCTGGCTGAAGAAATTCCTCCTCATCCCAGTTCTAAAGGGACATCTGAGGCTGTGCCCTCGGATCCCGGAATCACCCGCTGATGGAAACATCCTCCCCATGTCCATTCTATCCAGGCCTTTCAGTATCCAGGAGGTTTCAATGAGATCCCCCCCCCCCCCCTCATCCTTCTGAACTCCATCGAGTCCAGGCCCAGAGACATCAAACGCTCCTCAAAGCACCCACCACTCTCTGTGCAAAACAACTTGTCCCACACATCTCCTTCAAACTTTCCCCCTCTCACCTTACGCCAGCGACCCCGGTTCAATCCCGGCCGCTGTCTGTGAGGAGTTTGTACCTTCTCCCCGCGTCTGCGTGGGTTTCCTCCGGGTGCTCCGGTTTCCTCCCACATTCCAAAGACGTACAGGTTAGGAAGTTGTGGGCGCGCTATGCTGGCGCCGGGAGCGTGGCCACACTTGCGGGCTGCCCCCAGAACACTCTACACAAAAGATGCATTTCACTGTGTGTTTCGATGTACATGTGACTAATAAAGAAATCTATCTATCTACCTTTTAGTATTTGACATTCTAACTCTGGGGTAAAAGCCTCTGACCACCTACCCTAGACCGATGATCTACCCCACCCTATTTACCCTGAGGAGCCATGCCAGCCTTCGCAGTGTGGTAGTTAAAGGGTTAAAACATGCAGCACAATGTGTGCGCAGTTTGAACCAACATCTGGGCTGGTTAATGGTCCGTATTGTTCCCCGAGTACATCAAGTAAAGGGGTTGGTAACCATTCAATCCAATCTCCAACTGATTGTTTTGAGGATCTGGGATCAGGATTAGATTTATTGTCACTGATTTATGTGACGTCAAATGTGTTGTTTTGTGGCAGCAGTACAGTGCAATGACATCAAATTACTCAGTTACAAGAATAAATAAATAGTGCAAAAAAACAGTGGTGTTCGTGGGTTCACGGACCGTTCAGAAATCTGATGACGGAGCTGCTCCTGAATCGTTGAATCGTCTTGCGAAGCCTTCAGTGCCAATCGATTTATAGAACAACAAATCCTCAAAGTGCTACGTTCATCATCACCGAGTTAGAGTCACCACCGAGATACACAGCATGGAAACAGGCCCTTCAGCCCATTGCTTCCGTCCCCACCAAAGTGTCCACTTGCCTGCGTTTGGCCCAGATCCGTCTAAACCTTTCCCGTCCACGTACCTGTCCGAATGTGGTTTAGAGCATTGTAATTGTACCCGCCTCTACCTCCTCCTCTGGCAGCTCGTTCCACACACCTACCACCCTCCGTGTGGGAGAAGTTCCCCCTCGGGTCCCTTTGAAATCTCTCCCCTCTCACCTTAAATTTATGCCCTCTGGTTTTTGACTCCCCTACCCTGGAGGGAGAAGTACTGTGACCATTCACCTTACGGATGCCCTCATGATTTATAAACCTCTGTAAGGTCACCCCTCGGCCTCCTGCGCTCCAGGGAAACAATCCCCGTCAATCTTAAAACTCCAGCCCTGGGAACTGCCTTCTCCAGCTTGATGACATCCTGTTCATTGGTCTGTGGGAGGGGCGGCGAGGAGGGAGCGCCGTGCTGCGGGAGGGGCGGTGAAGGGGGCTATCTGAAGGGGGCTGCTGCTCAAGTTCTGGCTGGACTTCAGCCCGACGCCGCTGATCTACAGTCACCCGGTGCGGCGCGGGGCAATATAGGTCCGCTTTATATAAGGAAGGACGTTAAGGGTGGTGCTGACAGCTCAGAGAAAGTCCACTCGAATGAGACTTCCAACAGGTGAGCTCTCTTATGAGGAAGGGTCGGACAAGCTGGAGGTGAGAATAGCGAGAGGGGAGCGCTCTGTGCGCGGTGGGGTCCCGGGAGACGGTGCTCGCCAAACACAACCAAGTCACAGAGATGCTTGAGCTGCTTTATTGTGTCAATGCAAAAGCCCGAGACGCAGAACTGGTTCAACCGCGGTCAAATCACGTCGGAAAACACCAGGAAAATGGACCCATCTCTTCCCCAGGGAAAACCATTCCAGTGGATCATCCGCTGGCCAACAACGGATGTTGCAGGGAGTCCACCCAGTCCCGGTGGAAACCATTCCAGCTGGGAGCCAATGGGAAGTGTTGCCTTGAACCCATCCCTTCCTCCCAGCCGGAATTCCAATGGGACACTCCTCTCCCAAGGGGAATCCATTCCATTGAAGCAGTTGCTGCCGTCCGGTCCCCCTCACACAGCCCTGGGGTCTCTGATTGGTGAGGTTCATCCCGGGGGCTCCGATTAGCTGGGGTGGTCTCCTGACAGCACCGGGTGGTCCCCACTGGGATGGGACCGCTGATGGGAGCGGTGTGGGCTGTGGGTGCGTTAGTCGGGGGGAGCGGGGGGCGCTGTGAGCTCTGCGAGTGACTGGGGGCCACCACTGGAATGGAACTGGGGAGAGGAGGTGAGGGGGTGAACGGGCAGGGGAGGGGAGGGGAGGGGGTCCCACTTGTACAGAAACGCCGTGCTAAGCTGCGAGAAGCGGAGGTCTTCCTCCTGACGCCTGGTCACCTCGAATCGCCCAGGGCTGCCTGCGACCCGCCTCAGACACCCCCCGACTAGACGATAGCGGTGAGGGGGAGCTTGTTCAATCCGCAAGCCTCCTCTCCTCTGTAGATGCGGAAGTATCCCTGTCAGGGAATAGAACGGGAGGGAGGAGGTGGGGGTAAGTTCCTGGGTACCAAAACCTGAATCATCAGAGGTGTATCTCCACACAAACGCAACGGGAGAGGGGCTGTGGGGGGGATTCTCGGTACCAGGGGAAACTGCCCGGGCTGGGGGTGTTTCATTGGGTCAAAGACCGAAGGAGGTTTGACTGGGGTGGGTCAGACCCACTTCGTGATCAAAGACCCCACCCACCGGGGATGTTCTCTCTTCTCTCCTCTTCCATTGGGTAGACGTTACAGGAGCCTGAGGGCACGTACCACCAGACTTGAGGACAGCTTCTACGCCGCTATGATAAGACTATTGAACAGTTCCCTTATACGATGAGATGGACTCTGACCTCACGATCTACCTTGTTGTGACCTTGCAGCTTACTGCACTGCACTTTCTCTGTAGCTGTGACACTTTACTCTGTACTGTTATTGTTTTTACCTGTACTACCTCAGTGCACTCTGTACTAACTCAATGTAACTGCACTGTGGAATGAATTGACCTGTACGATCGGTATCCAAGGACAAGTTTTTCACTGTACCTCGGTACAAGTGACAAATAACAATACCAATACCCTGAGAGGCCGAGATAGGAGGGGACAGGAAGGGCTGATTTTCCTCAGCAGAGAGGGGCAGTAACTGGGAGCACAGGCTGCAAGTCGAATTTATAGTCATGTGTACAAGTGCGGTGAGGTACAGGTACCGTGAAAAATTTTCCTGCAGCAACATCACAGGCAGGTAGACAACACACGGAATATAAATTCTACATAAGTTATACAAGGCGGTGAAGGAAAAGGTAAGACATGGGTGCAGAAATGAAACACAATCAGATTCAAATCCATGGAAGTTCAAGAGGGAAGTCTGTGGTGTCCTGTTACTGAGGTGGTGATTGTGTTGTGCCGGTTGGTTCAAGAACTGAACGGTTGAAGGGAAGTCGCTGTTCCTGAAGACTTCAGGCTTCCGTACCTCCTGCCCGATGGGAGCTGCGAGAAGACGGCACGGCCCGGATGGTGGGGATCTTCGACGGCGGACGTTGCCTTCTAGAGGCAGCGGCTCCTGTAGATACCCCCGATGGTGGGGAGGGATGTGCCCATGATGCATTGGGCTGTGTCCACCGCTCTCTACAGTGACCGGGTGGGGTGGGATTAGAGGGCAGGCGAGGAAGGTTATTTCACTCAGTGGGCGCCGGGGGTCTGGAACTCGCCTGAAACCCTCCCTTATTCAGTGCCGGGACGGCCCCTGGAAGAGACGGGACCCTCAGGGCTGCTGGGGAGGGGAGGGGGTGGGGGGAGGCGGGGGCACTTAACTTAACGTCCCTTCTGGGGCAACGTGGACAGGAGGGAGACAACAACGCCGTTCACCGCGGTTACGTTTCTGTGTCGGAGTTTGGAAACACTGACCTGCTCTCCCCAATTGCTTCCCCAGCTGTTCTTTATGGTCCAGAACGGCATATTCCCTTTCTGAAGACAGGAAAGTGCAGAGTGAACGCCCCATCCCATTCCCGGGCGCACCCCGGACACTTCCCTCCTGGGCCCAGTGTCCCCCGGCTGGGCTGGCTCCCACTCTGGGTTCTCTGGGGGAACGGGCGGAGGGGCGGAGGGGCGGAGAGGGAGCCGGCAGATGGCGAATGGAGAATGTCGGAGAGGTTCGGACCCCGGCGTTAGACCCTGGTTCACCGGGGGGGGAAACGACCGCTGGACGTACGGGGGGGGGGGGGGGTGGTGGGGAGTGGGAGGGGGTAACCGGGAGAGGGGGGAGGTTCGGAAAGGGGTTTGGAGACTGGGTAGAGACGTTTCAACGATTCACTGTGTGGGGGGGGGGGGGGGGACACCGAGCAAGTTAATCAGAGCCGAAGCCATTGAAGAAGTGTGTTAAACTTTAATACTTAAAAATAAAAATCATGTAGGTATCTAAAATAAGAAGGGAGATGTATAAGATGGGAGGGTTAGAGGGGATTGGGGGGGGATGTTTTCTCCCCCGGTGGGGGGGGGGGGTGTGTTGGAGGCAGATGCTCTCACTGCATTTGAAGACGTATCTGGAGCAGCACTTGATTTCCCAAGGCAGAGAAAGCTCCGGACCGAGTGTTGGGGAATGGGATTGGTGGAGATCAGTACAGCGACTGGCGTGGACTTTGTGGGCCAAAGGGGCAGGTTATGCCCATGTAGAGAGCACCAGGGCGCAGTGGGTGTAGCTGCTGCCTCCCAGCTCCAGGGAGCCAATTTGATTCTGACCTCTGGCGCTCTGTCTCTGTGTGTGTGTGTGTGTGTGTGTGTGTGTGTGTGTGTGTGTGTGTGTGTGTGTGTGTGTGTGTGTGTCTGTGTGTGTCTGTGTGTGTCTGTGCGTGTCTGTCTGTCTGTTAGACTGTGTATGTGTGCCTCTGCGTGTATGAGTGTGTGTATCTGTGTGCGTGTGTGTGTGCATTTGTGTGCATGTGTGTGTGTTTGTGAGTGTGTGTCTGTTAGACTGTGTATGTGTGTCTCTGTGTGTATGTGTATCTGTCTCCGTGTGTCTGTGTCCGTGTGTGTGCGTGTGTGAGTGTGCATGTGTGTGTGTGTGTGTGTGAGTACAATTGTCTGTGTGTGTGTGTGAGTGTGCATGTGTGTGCGCCTGTGTCTGTGTGTGTATGATTTTCTCTGTGTGCGTGTGCGTGTGTGTGCGCGCGTGTGTGCGCGTGTGTGTGTGCGTGTGCCTGTGTGTGCGTGTGCGCGTGCCTGTGCGTGTGTGTGTGCCTGTGCCTGTGCGTGTGTGTGTGCATGTGTGTGTGTGTGTGTGTGTGTGTGTGTGTGTGCGTGCGTATGTGTGCGTGTGCTTCACAAAGCTGCTGATCGGAGGTTGAATCACCCCCAGTGCGTGGGTGGTGGGAGACGATTCAGAGGGTGGGTCACAGGGACGGAAAGTATATACCCAGATAACCATTGTGTTAAGGTTTAATACCTAAAAATAAAAATAGTTGGAGGTGTCTAATATAAGAAGGGAGAGGTATAAGATGGGAGGGTTAGGGGGGATTTTCTGCCCCCCAAGAGGGGCAGTTGAATGTGGAGGGAGAGACTCATTGAAGTAGTCTCTGGCATGGCAGGACAAAGAGCAGGTTATTGGAACTGGTGTAGATGGGGGGAAGGGTTGGCAGGGGCATATTGGGCTGAAGGGCCTGTTTCTGGGCCGGACGGCTGGTCTGGGACCTCCCCCCACCCCGCCCCCCACACTCGGGACTCACTGATTCCATATCCCACAACCAGCAACACGTGGTTCATCTTCTTGCAGGAACAGTTGTATCTGTTAGGACGGATGATTCCCCCTTTGTAACCCTGCGGGGAGGCGAGAGGAGAAGAGCTTCAGCTTTGGAAGTCCGGTCCCAGTCACGGTGGGACGTTCGTCCTCGGGCCCCACGTCTTGTACATCAGACCGGGAGCTCGCTCGACATCGGGGACGCGTCCCAGGAACGGGACCCGGGGTGGACTGCGGCCTAAAATGTGTCAGGGGATAAAACACTTGGACAGGTACATGGATGGGAGAGGTCCAGAGGGATACGGACCAAACGCGGGCAGGTGGGACCAGCTCAGGTGGGCACCTTGGTCGGCATGGGGAGAGAGGGAAGAAGGGGAGAGGGGGACAGAGAGAGAGATGGGCGGAGAGAGAGAGATGGGCGGAGAGAGAGAGAGGGGGAGGTCAGAAAAAGAAAGAGAGAGGGAGGGGGAGGGAGAGAGAGGGAGGTGGAGGGAGTTGGGGGGAGAGAGGGAGGAGGAGAATCAGTCCACGTTTCAGATGAGACTGCTCCTCAGAACCCTGAGCGAGAGGAACGAATCACTCTGGGGAGCAGCGGCGATCAGAACCTGCGATCCGTGGGCGAGATATCAGCGGACCCCGTTAACGAGCTTCTGGCCCAAGCGCCAGGTTTCGGGAGAGGGGAACGCTGCTCCCAGGCCCAAGTGGATGCCAGTGGGTGGGGAATCTCAGCTGCCGGGAGGGGGTGGTGTGGGTTGGGGTGGGGAGGTGGGGGGGCGCCCCTTCTAGTGGGATGGGGGAGAAGTGTTCGGACAAGCAAATGGCGTCAGGGCGAAGGAGAGAGGTCTTACTCTCATTGCAGCAGCGTTCATTGTGACGATAATCGGTCCTTTTAACGCCACCCACGTCGTCATCTCTGAGGGAGAGACAAGGAACCATCACAAAGAGGCGAGACAAGGCCCTTCAGCCCATCTCCCACCAACCTATCCCCTCCCTCAGCTCTCCTTCCAATTCGGCTCATATCAAGACCGTACGTTATCTTATATTTTCCTCTATGTTGCAGCTTTATAAAACTCTGGCTAGGCCGCATTTGGAGTGTGGCATTCAGTTCTGGTCGCCCCGTTACAGGAAGGATGTGGAGGCTTTGGAGAGGGCGCAGAAGAGGTTCACCAGGATGCTGCCTGGATTAGAGAGCATGAGCTATAAGGAGAGGTCGGACGAACTTGGGTCATTCTCTCTGGAGCGGCGGAGGCCAAGGGGAGACCTGATAGAAGTTTATAAGATTACGAGAGGCACAGATAGAGTAGACAGCCCGTATCTTTTTCCCCAGGGTCAAAATGTCTAATACTAGAGAGCATGAGAGGGGGTAGGTTCAAAGGAGATGTGCGGGGCAGGTTTTTTTACACAGAGAGTGGTGGGTGCCTGGAAAGTGCTGCCAGGGGTGGGGGTGGAGGCAGATATGATAGAGGCGTCTTAAGAGGCTCTTAGACAGGCCCATGGATGTGCAGGGAACGGGGAGATGTGGACACTGTGTAGGCAGAAGGGTTTAGTTTAGTTAGACATTTGATCACCAGTTTAATTAGTTCAGCACAACATGGTGGGCTGAAGGGCCTGTTCCTGTGCTGGACTGTTCTGTGTTCTAACAGCACAGTGGGACATTCGGCCCATCGAGTTAGTGCCTGCTCTCCAGGAAATCCCAAACTGCCCATCCCCACTTATTTCCCTCTAACCCGTTCTCATCAGCTCCCCCACCATCTGCAACTCACCCACACACTGGGGGGAGGGGGGGGCAATTAACCCACCGACCCCGCACGTCGTTGGGATGTGGGAGGGAACCGGAGCACCCGGGGGAAAGCCACGCGGTCACGGGGAGAAGGTGCAAACTCCACACACAGACACACACACACACACACACACACACACACACACACACACAGATACAGTGGCAGAGGTGGGGATCGAACCCAGGCTCTCCAGAGACCTCTCAGCTGGGCCTCAAACGCTGTCAAGGTGGGGTTTCTCCCAGTGTCCTTGGGGCCCATCCCACAAACTGGTTCACCTACTCCCCCCCCCCCGACACACACAATCACTTCTATTATTGGGATCTTGCTGTGCCCACGTCAGAAATCCTTCTGGCCCAGGGATCAGGTTTACAAAGTCCTCTCTCTCTCTCTCTCCGGCACACCCGACCTCCAAGGCTCTTGCCTCCTGACTTTGAAACCTCCCGGCACGGTCTGGGAGGGAGGATGGCGGGCGGGCGGGGGGTGAGGAGGAGTAAGGCAGGGGAAGGGGAAGAATCCACACCATTACCCCCTCTGACACCAGGTTGGCTTCAGGACTCACCACGTTCATGAGGCGTAATGTACTGGTAGCTCCGCACCTGGAGAACCCTACTGCGTCGTCTGAACCTGCATCTATACCTCGAGGCCAGGTAAGGATAGTCCCTCGAAGACATCATCCCACCTGTTAACACAAGGATCAGCGTTATCCCCCTCTCTTTAATTCCCTCCCCAAGTGATCCATCCTCCACAACAGTCAGCAGCAGAGAATTCCAGAGATTCACCCCCTCCCTCTGTGAGAGGAAGTCCCTACACACCTCGGATTTAAATGACCGCCAACCCCACCTCCCCAGTCCTGTAACTACACCCCCTCACTCGAGACTCTCCCACTGGCGGACACACCCCCACATCTCCCCGCAGGAACTGGGGTCTCCCAAACGCCAAAACGAAATGCAGGTCTCATTTCCTTAGGCACTCCTAGCTAAAGGGAATGTGGGAAATGGGGTCCCGGTGGGGAGAGTGGGAAACAGGGTCCCTGTCACGAGAGTGGGAAGTGGGGTCCCGGTGAGATTAAAGGGAGTGGGAACTGGGGTCCCGGTGGGATTCAAGGAGGCAGGGCACACATTACCTGATGAAGTAGATGCCAGATCATCCGAATTTCCAGACCATTGGGTAGCGGATTATCAGATTTAGTAGGACTATTTGGTAGGAGGTACAGGGTCAGCCATGCTTATATTGAGTGGCAGAACAGGTTTGAGGGGCCGAATAGCCTCCTCCTCTCCCCTGTTATCCAAGGTTCAATAGACCACGGAGTGACCATTCAACTCCCCTTGTCCGTCCTGCTTGACTCTGGTCCCAGCCCCACCACAGGCGATCAGCTCTGGACCATCTCCGGTCTCTGGGTGAATGAGTCTTGACCCCCTCCCCACCCCCCCCACCCCCCGCACACCCCTCCGCAAAATCTCTGCCCTCTGCCCCAGGAACCACCCGATCATGGGAACCGCTTCCCTCTGTTCTCCATTCCCGCTCCCCAACCACCCCCCCCCCCTCCCATCTTGTGCAGAGAGACAATATGGAAACGCTCAGCAGGTCAGGCAGCATCTGTGGAGAGAGAGAGTGTCAAATTTTCAGGCTGAAGACTGGATATCAGTGGCAATGGTCACTATATTATCGTCACATGTCCTGAGATACAGTGAGAAACGTGTCTGTGTGCCATCCAGACAGATCATTCTGTACATAAGTACATCGAGGTAGTATGAAAGGAAAGCAGAATGCAGAATAGAGTGTCACAGTTACAGAGAAAGTACAGTGCCGGCAGACAATAAGGTGCAAGGGCCACAACAAGGTAGATTGGGAGATCAAAAGTTCATCTTTTAGTGTATGAGAGGTCTGTTCAAGGGTCTGATAACAGTAGGATAGAAGCTGTCCTTGAGCCTGGCGGTACGTGCTCTCAGGCTTTTGTATCTTTCTGCCCGACGGGAGGGGGGAGCAGAGAGAATGTCCGGGGTGGGGACGGGGTCCTTGATCATGTCGGCTGCTTTCCCGAGGCAGCGGGAACTGTAGACGGAGTCAGCGGGGGGGAAAGGCTGGTTTGTGTGACGGACTGGGCTGTGTCCACAACCCTCTGCAGTTTCTTGCAGTCACGGGCAGAGCAGTTGCCGTACCGAGCCGGGATGCATCCGGACAGGATGCTTTCTATGGTGCATCTGTAAAAATTGGTGAGGGTCGACGGGGACATGCCGAATATCCTGAGCCTTCTGAGGAAGTAGAGGCACTGGTGAGCTTTCTTGGCCCTGACGTCTACATGGTTGGACCAGGATAGGTTGTTGGTGAAGTGCCGATGATAGCAGATGGGGAGGCATTGAGGGATGCAGGGAAAGGCCAGGAACTTGGGGTGTAGTGATCTGGGGAGTAGTTCAGGACAACAGGTGAGCTCTTCTCTCCTGCCTCACTAAAAGTCTCTCGGCTTTCCTGGTGGGTCTGGTCTCTGACCTATCGTCCCTTGTGGAAATATTACAAGAGAGAGGAGAGGGGAGATTGTAACTCAAGTTACCACGCCAGCTGTCCCTGCTGTGGGCCTGCCCTCACACTTCAGAGGGAGCCGGAGAGTTTGCTTACCTATCTTCATGATACTTTGGAAGGCGTTGTATGGATAGCCACCTTTGCAAGCGTGGTCGTACGTGTCACAGTCAAGGAGCTCTGCGGACGTCAAGGAGAGGTGGCGTTATTCACAGCGAAGGGACCGCGGGGTGGAATTTCACCCTGTGACGGTGAGGGTGGGCGCCGCCGTTACCTTGCTCCGACATGGACACCAGTCTTTTGGTCTTCAGGTACCACATGGACTCGAGATTGGCGATGGTCGCAAAGGCCCAGCAGGATCCGCACTTCCTCTGCAAGACGAGAAGGTATGGTGGGCAGGTTCAGTCCGTTCCTGTCACCGGTCTCTCCCCCGCGTACCTACGTCCCCCTCCCCGAGTTCCCTCCCTCCCTCTGTTCCCCACCACCACTCCATCTCTGTGTGTGTGTGAGACGCAGGCACCCACAGGACATCCAGCCCCTTGCCCTCCTCTCCCATTCAATGGCTGATTGTTGACCTCAGTGCCTCTCCCAAACAACCGGGCCTAGGGCAGCATCGTCCCAGTGCGCTCTCCATCAGGACCGGCGAGTGATTTGTTTCCATCCTGGGGGGGTGGGGGGTCACTGCTCGTTCTCACCTCCAGAGAGACCTGACCCTGTCTGTCCAACCTCTCCTGATGGGACAAACCCCCTCCGTCCCAGGGACCCGCCTGTCAACCTGCGCTGCACTTCCCCAGGTACGTCCTTCCCTGCGTAACGAGGCGGGACCTGTACACAATCCCCCAGGGCTGGTCTCACCAGGCGTTCCGATGGTTCCAATGAAACCTTCCATCGCTGGAAGCCGACCTACAGTTAATCCCTTCCTGATTACGTGCTGTCCCCCTGCACTAATATTTAGTGATTCATGAACCACAACACCCTGCTCCTTCCTGCCTCTCAGCCTTGAAAGAATGCCCCCGAACGGGGTAGTTGATGTGACCCTTACCCCATACCTAGCTGGATGCATCACGGCTTGGTACGGTAACTGCTCTGCCCCAGGCCGCAAGACGTAGCAGAGAGTTGTGCACACAGCTTCACCCTGTGTCTGACCCCGGGAGTGTGTGATGGGACGGTGCGGAGGGAGCTTCACCCTGTGTCTGACCCCGGGAGTGTGTGATGGGACGGTGCGGAGGGAGCTTCACCCTGTGTCTGACCCCGGGAGTGTGTGATGGGACGGTGCGGAGGGAGCTTCACCCTGTGTCTGACCCCGGGAGTGTGTGATGGGACGGTGCGGAGGGAGCTTCACTCTGTGTCTCACCAATACTGTCCCGGGACTGTGAGGTACACTCTCCACACCCGCCCAATATCCGTCCCTTTCACCCTGCAGACTCCAATGGTGGAATCCAGAGACATCACATCAACGGGGAAATGTTCCGAACCGGAGGGTGGGATGTACCTGATCCTTAACTCGAGTCACCGCTCCCTTTTTGCGCCAGTCCCACTGTCGGGGAACAGAACAGTTGGCCATGGGCTCGGCCATCGGCAGCTCAGCAATCTTCTGCATCCAGGACGAGTCGTTCATCATTAAGGGGTTGAGGTAAAATTGATCGAATTCTTCGTCTGAGGAACAGGGGAGGAAGAGACGGCCTTTACAATCACCGAGTGTTCCCCACCGAGACATCAGCCCAGCGATCTCCTAGCAACCGCGGGGGGGGGGCAAAATTCAAGGGTCAGAGGGGCTGGGAGTGCTGGGCTTGGGATGCGGGAAGCTGGTTTAACGGGATTGGGATGTTCCGATACCCTCTTGGTACTGGGATGGGTGGCTCAGTTGAACCTGGTTCTGGAATCCTTACAGCACAGAAGGAGGCCGTTTGGCCCATCGGCATTGTGCCAGCCCCTGGAACCACGACCCCATCAGCCCCAGTGCCGGTCCCGGGGAGTGTGTGACGGGCCAGCGCACAGGGTCCTCCCTCCTGTTCCTTCTGAAAGCCCCGACTGACCCTGCGTCCACCCTCGACGGGCAGTGAGCCCCGGACCATCGCCGCCCCCTGACTGAACAGGCCTCTCCGACCAGCCCTTCATATCCCCTGCTCAGAGGTGACCCTGAGACCCCCGGTCCGCGAAGTGTCCACCGGTGGGAACAGCTTCCCCGCGACCCTCCCCTCCCCTGACTAAACCGCAGCTAACCCCGTCCACTTCCATAAAACCTCCTCTCAATTCAATGGAGCAGGGAACAGTCCAGCATGGGGAGAGGCCCTTTGGCCCACCTTGTCTGTACTGACCGTGATGCCAAATGAAACTCAACTTATCTTCCTGAACTCGCTCCAACTCCCTCCGTCCACGTGTCAGTCTAAGTGCTTCTAAAAACCCCCTCTATCGTATCTGCCCCCACCACCACCCCTGGCAGCCCGTTCCAGGCACCCACGTAAACACTTGCCCCTCACATCTCCTCTAAACTTTCCCCCTCTCACTTTAAAGTTGTACCATCTAGTATTTGACATTTCTACCCCGGGAAAAGGACTCTTGTCTACCCTATCTATGGCTCTCTTATGATTTCGTAAACCTCTGTCAGGTCTCCCCTCAGCCTCCGCCGTTCCGGAGAAGACAACCCAAGATTGTCCGACCTCTCCTTACGGCTCATGCCCTCCAATCCAGGCAGCGTCCTGGTGACCCTCTTCTGCGCCCTTTGTGATAACAACAAGAAGATGCTGGAAACACTCAGCAGGCCGGACAGCGTGTGTGGAGATGGAAGGGGGGTAAATGTTTCAGGTCAAAGACACTGTGTGAAGGTCGGCACAATGGCGTAGCGGGTAGAGACACTGCCTCATGGCTCCAGAGACCCGGGTTCAATCCTGACCTCCGGCGCTCTGCGTGCGTGCGTGCGTGCGTGCGTGCGTGTGTGTGTGCGTGCGTGGTGTGGAGTTTGCACCTTCTCCCTGTGACCCCATGGGTCTCCCCCTGGTGCTCCGGTTTCCTCCCGCATCCCAACGGCGTGTGGGGTCGGTGGGTTAATTGCCCCCCCCCCCCCGCCAGTGTGTGGGTGAGGGGTAGAATCTGGGGGGAGTTTATGGGAATGCGGGGAGAGCAAACCGGGATCGGTGTAAACGGGTGGTTGAGGGTCGGCAGGGACTCGATGGGCCGAAGGGCCTGTTTCCTGTGCTGTGTGACTCTGTACGTGCCCCTCTCACAGCCCACCCCGGGGGGAGTGGGGGGGGGCAGCAACACAGCGGGGGCACCCTGCCAGGGTGCAGGTACCTGACATGTCGCTGAATTTGTTGACTCCGTACTCGGCCGTTCCTCTGTCCTCCTCCTGCAGCTTCTGAGCTTTCCTCAGGTTCTGCACAAAGATCTGGAAGCGGTGGTCCTCTTCTGCCGAGAGAGGGGGGGGGGGTGGGGGGGGGGGGAGAGGGAGAGGAGGAGGAGGTGAGGGGGAGTGTGTGAGGAGGGGAGGGAGAGAGATGGGGAGAGGGGAGTGTGTGAGGAGGGGAGGGGAGGGGAGGGGGGTGTATGAGGAGGGGAGGGAGAGAGATGGGGAGAGGGGAGTGTGTGAGGAGGGGAGGGGAGGGGAGGGGGGGTGTGTGAGGAGGGGAGGGAGAGAGATGGGGAGAGGGGAGTGTGTGAGGAGGGGAGGGGAGGGGAGGGGGGTGTATGAGGAGGGGAGGGAGAGAGATGGGGAGAGGGGAGTGTGTGAGGAGGGGAGGTGAGGGGAGGGGGGGTGCGTGAGGAGGGGAGAGAGGGAGAGAGAGAGGGAATGGGGGTTTGTGCAAGGATGAACGCAGCTTCTGACAGGGGTGTAGGGGGAACAGTTGGTGCCCTGGGCACCTCGGCCCCTCCCTCCACCGCGTCTCCCTCCAACCCCCCTCCTCCCTCCATCCCCAGTCCCTCCATCCCCACACCCAGCTCTCCCTCCCCCCACCAAACCCTCTCCCCGCCCTTCCTTCTACCCCCACTCCCTCTACCCCCTCTCTCCCTCCACCCCCCGCACTCTCTCCCCTCTCCCTACCCTTCCTACTAACCCCTCCGCCCGCTCAAGCCCCTCACACCCCCATTCACTCTCTCCTCTCCCTCCAACCCCACCCCCTCTCGCACACACCTCCCTCCACCCCCACCCTCACCCCCCGCTCCCTCACCCCCCTCTCCCTCCCCCCTCTCTTCCCGGGACAGGGTCTGGGGGTCCCAGAGCAGACCGGCGTTCCTTACCTTCTTCTCCCTCGTACTCCTTGTTGTAGGTCGCCTTGAATTCCTCAAACTGGGATCGCAGCTGCAGCTGAGGCCGGAGGGAGATGCCGTCAGTCGGGAATCTCCTTCCCTTTGACCGCGACGCTGTGACCTCTGATCCGCGGCCCCTCCCCCAGCGAGGAGAGCCCCCCAGCCCTGAGCGGGGCCCAGTAAACCGCCCCATCTCCCTCCGCACCCCCTCCAGCACGGACGCACCCCTCCTGCGGTGTGGGGACCGGGACGGGGCCCAGAGCTCCAGCTGTGGTGTTTCCGACAGCTCCAGATGTGGCCTCCCTGCTCTGGCCCTCTCTGCCGCGGCCGCTGGAGGCAGGTACCCCACACACCTTCTAAACCCCCCCCCGCCCACCCGTCCCCGCTGCCTCCAGAGCACCTGTGGGGTCTCCCTCCCAACATCCCTCCGACCCTCCCCACCCCTCGGTCACCTCCCATTCACCGCCACCTCCCTCCCCGCTCCATTATTTTGTATCTTCTTACAAAGGAGGCCCTTCGGCCCTTCGAGACTATGCCGGCAGTCCGAGCGATCCCATTGGCCACTTTCCTCCTGGGACTCATCGCCCCACATTCCCCGTCATTCAACCCCTCCCCCACATGGGGGGGGTGCGATTTACAGCGGCTGATTGACCCAGTGACCCGCACATGGTTGGGACGGGGGACAGAACTGGAGCCCCCGGGGGGAAATCCCATGGGGTCGAGGGGAGAAGGTGCGTTCTCAGGCGGGGATGGGTTCCGAACTGTGCGCGGCGGTCCCTGCGTGGTGTGGGGGCCGGATCTGTGTACAGGGGGAGGGAGAGGGGGTGGAGGGAGAGGGGCTGGAGGGGGGAGGAGGTGGGTTGAAGGGAGAAGGGGTTCAAAGGAGAAGGGATGGAGGGGGATTTAGGACACACCTGCAGGGGGACCTGGGTTTGGGGCCAGTGGCTCCCCCCTCCGCCCCCTCCACACCTCCACCACCCATGATCCCGATCTCTGGCCCGGACCCCCATGTCTGCCACCTTACCCCCGTCCCGCTCTGGAGGGGGTGGGTGGGAGTTGGGGTGAGGGTGAATGGGGTTGGGGGGGGGGTTGGCGGGTGGGTGGTGGGGAGCCAGAGTGTGTGGGTAGGGGGGTTGAGGTAGTGGGGAGTGTGGGGGTGGGTGGGTTTGGGTGGGGAGGTTGGTGTGGGGGTGTTGGGGGGTGTGGGTGGGTGAGGGTGGGTGGGTGAGGGTGGGGGGAGATGGTGGGGAGGAGAGGGTGGGGTGGTGTTACTGATGTGGGGGTGGGGTTTGTGGGGAGCTGGTGGGGGTGGGGTGGTTTGGTGAGGGGGGTGTGGGGATTGGAGGGGTGGGGTGGGGGTGGGTAGGATGGTGGGGGAGGGACTGGAGGGGGGAGTCCTGGCTTCCCGGGTTTGGGGGGGGGGGGTTCCTTAGCTCCCCGGGGTGGGGATCACCACTCAACCCCCCCCACCCGGGGCCGTCACTCACCATCTCCTCGTCATCCACCCCGTCCAGCGGGACCCCAAAGGGGGAGCCCCACGACGGGACCAGCAGGGCGCCGACCAGGCAGGCGACGAGCAGCCGGAACATTCCGCGATCCGTAGCCGAGACCGGACAACGCAGCGAGACCTGGCGGCGGGAGACGGAGGGGTTGCAGTGAGGAGCGGGAATCAGGGGGGTGGGGTGAGGGGCGAGGATTCCGGGGGGGCTGTTCTCGTCCGTTCACCCGTTCACCTCCCCTTCCCCACCCCCACACAACCCTGGGGTCCCGGGGTCCCTCCCTCACCTCCCAGTCACTGGGCCGAGGGTCCCGGCCTCACCACACACCCCGGACTGTCCCGTCCCCCGCAGTACTGAGGGAGTGCAGCACTGCCTGAGGTGGGGCCCACCGGGAGATCCGCCTCCCCATTGGTCAGGAGCTGGGACCAATGGGTGGCTCAGGCAACGGCACAGGGACCGCCCCCTCCCACAGCGCGGAGATCCCTCCTCACCGCCCCCTCCCTCAGCACGGAGGTCCCTCCTCACCGCACCCTCCCACAGCGCGGAGATCCCTCCTCACAGCCCCCTCCCTCAGCACGGAGGTCCCTCCTCACCGCACCCTCCCACAGCGCGGAGATCCCTCCTCACAGCCCCCTCCCTCAGCACGGAGGTCCCTCCTCACCGCCCCCCCCCACAGTGCTGAGCTCCCTCCTCACTGCCCCCTCCCTCAGCACGGAGATCCCTCCTCACCGCCCCCTCCCACTGTGCGGAGATCCCTCCTCACCGCCCCTCCCACGGCGCGACACTCACACCTCACCGCCCCTCCCACAGAACAGCGATCTCTCACCGCCCCTCCCACAGCGCGGAGCTCCCTTCCCGCCCGTCCCTCAGCAGCGCCACAACGAACTGAGCTGGAGGGGGTCCCGAACCCTCGACCTTCTCCCTGGATGGTGAGTGATGGAGAGGGTGATCGACACCTTCCCTCCCCCCACTCCACCCCCCGACCCACCCCCCCACACCCAGTCCGTCCCTGGACCCGGCTGGTCTTTGGGTCCCCGTCCCCCCGGGAGCAGACTGCTGGTCAAGGAGCTCAGTGACCCACCCCACCCCACGCCTCCGTCCCACGACCTCCGCCTCTTCCCCGTCCGTCCCTGCCGACTTGCCTCCCCCCTCACTCACACTCCTTCTGCCAGCTCCCAGCAGCTGTGGTGGGGGCAACACCCTCCAGCATCTCTTATAGCCCCTCCCCAGCCCCTTCCCCGCCTCCCTGATTCCAATCAGTGCCCTGTCCAACGGAGCCGCCACACAGATAAGGTCCCGGGCGATGTTACAATCCCACTTCCCCATTTTCACCAACCGTCAATAGCTAACTGCAAATTCAAGTCCACAGCTCCCTGAAAGCGGCCGCACAGGTTGACAGGGTGGTAACGAAGGGGTACAGCATGCTTGCCTTCATTGGTCGAGGCACTGAGTTCAAGAGTCGGGAAGTTATGCTGCAGCTTTTATAAAACCCTAGTCAGGCTGCATCTGGAGTATTGTGTACAGTTCTGGTCGCCCCCATTACAGGAAGGATGTGGAGGCTTTGGAGAGGGTGCAGAAGAGGGTCACCAGGATGCTGTCTGGATTAGAGGGCATGAGCTATAAGGAGAGGTCGGACAAACTTGGGTCGTTTTCTCTGGAGTGGCAGAGGCTGAGGGGAGACCTGATAGAGGTTTATAACATTATAAGAGGCACAGATTGAGTAGACAGCCCGTATCTTTTCCCCAGGCTTGAAATGTCTAATACTAGAGGGCGTGCATTTGAGGCGAGAGGGGGAATGTTTAACAGAGATGTGCGGGGCAAGTTTTTTTTTACACAGAGAGCGGTGGGTGCCTGGAAATGTGCTGCCGGGGTGGGGGTGGAGGCAGATACGAAAGAGGGGTTTGAGAGGCTGTCAGACAGGCCCATGGATGTGCAGGGATATGGACATAGTGTCGGCAGGAAAGATTAGTTAGACATTTAAATGACCAGTTTAATTAGTTGGGCATAACATGGTGGGCTGAAGGGCCTGTTCCTGTGCTGGACTGTTCTGTGTTCTATGGCCACCCAGTGTAAACCCTACACACACACACACACACACACACACACACACACACACACACACACACACACACACACGCACATGCACGCATGCACACACACACACACACACACGCACGTCAGGATCGAACCCAGGTCTCTGGAACTGGGAGACAGTGGCTCTACCTGCCGCGCCACCGTCTCCTGGCTCCAGAGACCTGAGTGTTCAGTCCTGACCTACAGTGTGTGTGTGTGCGTCTGTGTGTGTGTGTGTGTGTGTTGGTGTGTGTGTGTTGGTGTGTGTATGTGCGCGTCTGTGTGTGTGTGTGTGCGCGCGTGTGTCTGTGTGTATTGGGTGTGTGTGTGTGTTGGGTGTGTGTCTGTGTGTGTGTGTGTTGGTGTGTGTGTACACATCTGTGTGTGTGTGTGTGTGTGTGTGTGTGTGTGTGTGTGTGTGTGTGTGTGTGTCAGTGTGTGTGTGTGGAGTTTGCACCTTCTCCCTGTGACCCCGTGGGTTCCCCCCCCGGGTGCTCCGGTTCCCTCCCACATCCCGACGACGTGCGGGCTCGGTGGGTTCATCGGCCGCTGATAGTCGCCCGCCTGGTGTGGGGGTGAGGGTTAAGTCTGGGAGAATAATGTGGGTGAGTGTGGAACTACTGTGAATGGGTGGTTGATGCTGGTACAGACGACTTAGAGGGCCGAAGGGCCTGCTCCTGGAACACAGTACACAGAACAGTCCAGCACAGGAACAGGCCCTTTGGCCCACAATGTTGTGCTGAACTAATTAAACTAATGACACCTCATCCCTTCTGCCTGCACAGTGTCCACATCCCCCAGTTCTCTGCACATCCATGGGCCTCTTAAACCCCTCTATCATATCTGCCTCCACCTCCACCCCTGGCAGCGCATTCCAGGCACCCACCGCTCTCTGTGTAAAAAACTTGCCCCGCACATCTCTTTTAAACTTGCCCCCTCTCACCTTAAATGCACGCCCTCTAGTATTAGACATTTAGACCCTGAGGAAAAAGATACCAGCTGACTACCCTATCTGTGCCTCTCAGAAGTTTACAAACCTCTATCAGGTCTCCCCTCAGCCTCCGCCGCCCCGGAGAAAACAACCCAAGTTTGTCCGACCTCTCCTTATAGCCCATGCCCTCTAATCCAGGCAGCATCCTGGCGAACCTCTTCTGCACCCTCTCCGAAGCCCCCACATCCTTCTTTTAATGGGGTGGCCAGAATTGAATGCAATACTGCAAATAAATCTCCTTGCTGCATCGGTCTATGACTCCGCTGCTCATTTTGTGTGAGGAGTTTAAGGGGTAGGGGTCTGCAGAGAGGCTTAGCCATTGGGAGGGCAGTTTTGATGAGGTGGCTCCTACCTTCCTCAGCTCAGAGAACAGACGGGGGGGGGGGGGGGGGAAGGGTGGGTGTGCGTTCCTCCTGCAGAGATAATGCCCCCTTGATGATTATCAGTCAAAGCAAGGAAGCAAACAGCGAGAGTGCCGAGCACAGACAGGATCCCACAAACCCCGACCCAGTTTGTTTCCCCTCTACCAGTTGCTGAAGCGTTAACCCTTCGACTGCCTACGGGGAGGGGAAGCACTCATACAGTCTCGACGTACAGTGGGGGGGGGGGGGGTGCAATTTGTGTGGAGGGGATTTCAGAGACAACCGCCGGCTGGGCTGAGCTCTGGGTCTGACCCCAGCCGTGGTTCTGGAGCTCAGGACCCGCCATGTCTCTAGCCCAGCCGTCCCGGGACAGATACAACACCGGCGTCCCATCCGAGCACTGTCCAGTAACATGCTGCTCGCAAAAACCAGGACAGTCCCCAGTTCCTGCTGAGCGCTCTCCTCTCAATCAAATCAGATTCAGAATCAGGTTTACTATCACTGACATATGTCGTGAAGTTTGTAGTTTAGTGGCAGCCGTACAGTGAAGGTCATAAAAATTACCATAAGTCACAAAACTAAATAAATAGAGCAAAAGAGGAATAACGAGGTAGTGTTCATGGGTTCACGGGCCGTTCAGAAATCTGATGGCGGAGGGGAAGAAGCTGTTCCTGAATCGTTGAGTGTGGGTCTTCAGTCTCCTGTACCTCCTCCCCGATGGTAGTAAGGAGAAGAGGGCATGTCCCGGGTGGTGAGGGTCCTTAGTGATGGATGCCGCCTTCTTGAGGCACTGCCTCTTGAAGATGTCCTCGATGGTGGGGAGGGTTGTGCCCGTGATGGAGCTGGCTGAGTCTGCAGCCCTCTGCGATCCTGTGCATTGGAGCCTCCATACCAGGTGGTGATGCAACCAGTCAGAACGTTCTCCACCGTACATCTGTAGAAATTTGTAAGAGCCTTTGGTGACGTACCAAATCTCCTCAAACTCCTAATGAAGTAGAGCCACTGGCGTGCCTTCTTTGTGATTGCGTCAATGTGTCGGGGCCAGGATAGATCCTCTGAGGTGTTGACGCCATCAGAGAAGTGACGGACAGCACTGTCGACAGATCTGTCAGACAGTTCTCACCCACACCTGCGTGAAGCAAGGCCCAGACAACACTCAAACCGCGGCCGATCAGTGATGAGTAACATTCACACCACAGAAGTGCCAGTCAGTGTCTGTCTCCGCAGAAGGACCGAGGATTGGCAAATGGCTTTCAATTCGGATGAGTGCAAGGCGTTGCGTTTTGGGAAGTCAAACCAGCTTCAGAGACCCAGGTTCAATCCTGACCTCCGACGCTGTGTGTGTGTGTGCGTGTGTGTGTGTGTGTGTGTGTGTGTGTGTGTGTGTGTGTGTGTGTGTGTGTGTGTGTGTGTGTAGGCACCTTGGGTCGGCATGGACGAGTTGGGCCGAAGGTCCTGTTTCCTTGCTGCGTGACTCTGTGCCACCAACCACTCACTCTTGACATTCAATGGTAGTGCCATCACCGAGTCCCCACACTCAGTACCCTGGGGGTCACCACCGACAGGAAACGCCTCCCGACCCACCGCACAGATCCCGTGTCCACAGGATCAGGTCAGGGGGTGGGGATCCCGCAGTGAGGGACTCACCTCCTGACGCCCCGAGGCCTTTCCCCCATCAGGTCGGGGGTGCGATAGGACACTCCCCACTGGCCTGGGTGAGTGTGGCTCCAACTACTCTCGAGGAACTCGACGCCGTCCAGGACAAGGCAGCCCGCTCGACCGGCACCCCCCCCCCCCCCCCCCCCCCCCGAAACACCCCCTCCCTCCACCACCTGCGCACGGTGGCCGCAGTGTGCACCGTCTACAGGACGCCCCGCAGTTAACCCGACAGCACCTCCCAAACTTGCCACCATCTCTCACCGGGGACAGCGGGGTTGGGCTGGGGGGGGGGGGGGGGTCACCACCACCCGCAGGTACCCCTCCCCCTCACACACACCGTCCCGACTCGGAAATAAGTTCCTTCACCGTCACTGGGTCCAAACCCTGGAGCCCCCTCCCCAACAGCACTGAGCGAGCACCTTCCCCTAAAGGACTGCAGCGGTTCAAGGGGACGGCTCACACCCCCACCCCCAGCTTCTCACGGGGGCAATTAGGGATGGGTGATAAATGCTGGTATTGCCAAGTGCAGCCAAGATCCCAAAGAGATGAATTTACTATGTTGTCCTCTCAGCCTTAAACTGGTGTCCTGTGACACGTCCCCGGTCAAAGTTAGGTGTCCAAACAGCATCAGTGATCACAAACTTCTGACTCAAACTGGCCAGGAGCCCTGATACATCTGGTTCGAGTGGGGCCAGGGTTCAGGCGGTCTCCTGATCTGTCTCTCAGTGAAGACTGCTCTGCCCGGGACCGCACGAAACCGCAGAGAGTTGTGGACACTGGCCAGTGCGTCACAGAAACCAGCCTCCCCTCTGTGGACTCTCTCTTTACATCTCGCTGCCTTGGCGAAGCAGCCAGCATAATCACAGACCCCACCCACCCGGGACATTCTCCCTTCTCAGGTAGAAGACACAGGAGCCTGAGGGCACGTACCACCAGGCTCAAGGACAGCTTCTATCCCACTGTGATAAGACTATTGAACAGTTCCCTTATAGGATGAGATGGACTCTGACCTCATGATCTACCTTGTTGTGACCTTGCACCTTATTGCGCTGCACTTTCTCTGTAGCTGTGACACTTTACTCTGTACTGTTATTGTTTTTACCTGTACTACCTCAATGCACTCTGTACTAACTCAATGTAACTGCTCTGTGTAATGAATTGACCTGTACGATCAGTATGCAAGACAAGTTTTTCACTGTACCTCGGTACAAGTGACAATAATAAACCAATACCAATACAGAATTTCTCATGGCAGTCACGTGTGTGTACTTAGATGTCAACGGTATCTCTTGAGTTTCATGTCCGTGAACAAGAACTCATGAGACTGAGGGTTTGACCTCTAAGTGTTGGCGGAAAGATGATGTGATTTTGGGTATAGTGAAATTACTCAGTTTGTTCCATGAGTTTAGAAGAGGTTGCGTTTAATTTGGCATCGTGTTTGGCACAGACATTGGGGGCCAGTTCCTGTACATGTCCTGCACTGTTCTACTCTCTGACTGAACTACAAGGTTGTCTGAATACAGGAGTACATTCAATATTTCAGTCCGAGTTATTGGAATTAAATTCTTTCAGAATTCTTGCTCATGAGTCACCTGTCGTTTCCTTTCTGGCTGCAGTATCCACGTTAGTCAGACGGGAGCAGAAGCTCCACACACGATTCTTATCAGCACAGTAATTTAAAGGGTTGTAATCCCACCACGTCCTGTGAGACTGGAGATGGGATGTGCTTTCTTGCTCAATCTTTGTTTCCTTTGTTGTATTGTCAGTTTTAAAAATATTCTGTCTACAAAACTGTGCCGTTTCCATCTGACGATTTTGTTCTCTAAGTTTGCTCACTTTATCCATTGTTAGTAATCTTCAATCAGAAAGTAAATCCCCTTGCGTTTCTTTATAAAATTGGTAAATTGGTTTATTACTGTCACATGTACCGAGGTCCAGTGAAAAACTTTGTTTTGCATGCCGTCCATACAGATCACTTCATTACAACAGCGCATTGAGGTTGCACAAGGGAAAACACTAACAGAATGCAGAATAAAGTGTTACGGTTACAGAGAAAGTGCAGTGCAGGCAGACAATAAGGTGCAAGGGCCACAACGAGGTAGGTTGTGAGGTCAAGGGTCCATCTTATCGTATGAGGGGACTGCTCAATAGTCTTAAAACAGTGGGATAGAAGCCGTCCTTGAGCCTGGTGGTACGTGCTTTCAGGCTTTTGTATCTTCTGCCCGATGGGAGAGGGGAGAAGAGAGAATGTCCGGGGTGGGTGGGGTCTTTGGTTATATCGGCTGCTTTCCCAAGGCAGCGGGAAGTGTAGACAGAGTCCACGGAGGGGAGGCTGGTGTCCGTGACGCGCTGGGCTGTGTCCACAACTCTCTGCAGTTTCTTGCGGTCCCGGGCAGAGCAGTTGCCGTATCAAGCCGTGATGCATCTGGATAGGATGCTTTCTATGGTGAGTGTCAAAGGGGACATGCCGAATTTCTTTAGCCTCCTGAGGAAGTAGAGGCGCTGGTGAGCTTTCTTGGCCGTGGCGTCTACGTGGTTGGACCAGGACAGGCTATTGGTGATGTTCACTCCCAGCAACTTGAAGCCCTCAACCCTCTCGACCTCAGCGCCGTTGACGCAGAAGGAAGCGTGTGCACCGCCCCCTTTCCTGAAGTCAATGACCAGCTCTTCTGTCTTGGTGACACTGAGGGAAAGGTTGTTGCCCTGACACGGTGTCACGGGGCTATGTCCCCCTGTACTCCAACTCATCGTTATTTGAGACCCCCCACGTTCAGTAACACCACACTCCCTCCTGAATGTCTTTTACTCTCCCTCACACACGGACAACCAGTTTCGAACAGTGGGGTGTGGGGGGGGTGGTCAGGAGGGCACCTGGGTCAGCACGGACGAGCCAGACCAAAAGGCCTGTCTCCATGCTGTACGGCTCGATGGGTTCAGCTCCCCCCCACTGGGTCTGCCCCCACGCCAGATCAGATTATCCACCCAGGGGGTGTGCAAGGAGGAAGAGGAAGCCATCTTCCGCAGATCAGTGCTGAGTTGTAGCGAGACGGTTGCTTTATCTCCCTCGAGGATCGTTCGCGACCCAGCGGTGGTGCCGGGGAGGGGCCGTGTGGTACCGCGCTCGCGTCTGATTTGGGGCCCCGGGGACCGGGGCTGCCCTGGTCTCCGAGGGGTTGGGGGGGGGCAAAAGCAGGTGGAGTAGGGTGAGGGGTTCAGCACTCGCCCCCTCACTCCCGTCTCACTCGCCCCCTCACCCTCCCCCCTCACCGTCCCCCTCACTCTCCCCTCACTCTCCCCTCACTCCCTCCTCACTCTCCCCTCTCTCGCTCTTTGCATCTTTCTCTCCACCTCCCCCCCTCTGTCCCCACCTCACTCCTCCTCATCTCTCTCACCCCCTCCTCTCCCTCTTCCCCCCTCCTTTTCTCCCTCTCCCCTCTCCGCCCTCACCCTCTGTCAGAAGGCTGCGGGTCTACCCCCTGCCCCAGAGCGTGAGAGAACCTCAGCCCACCCTTGTAGTCATGGCTGATCTGCCCCAGGCCTCACCTCCACTGTCCCATTTTCCCCACACCCTCCCCATCTCCCTCCTTTTTAATCCCCCCCCCCAAGTGCTCCAACCTCCACAACCCTCCAAGGGAGAGAATTCCAGGGACTCCCCCCTCCCCGTGAGACGAACCCCTACACACCTCCATTGTAAACGACTGCCTCTAACCCCGTAACTACGTCCCCTCGTTCGAGACTCTCCCACCGGTGGAGACAGCTCCACATGACCCCCGTCACGTCCCCTCAGGGTCTGAGTGTCGGTCTGGTCGCCCCGTCAGTCAGGTCTCCCCTGTCCGGCATCCTTTGACGGGACACTCTGAGGAATCAGAGGCTGCAGATGCTGAGATCCTGACCCACTGAGTAAAACGACGGCTCACACGAGGGGGCACAATTTTAAGGTGACTGGAGGAAGGTATAAGGGGGATGTCAGGGGTAAGTTTTTCACACAGAGAGTGGTGGGTGAGTGGAACGCACTGCCGGCAGAGGTTGTGGGGGCAGATACATTAAGGACATTTAAGAGACTCTTAGATAGACACATGAATGATAGAGAAATGGGGGGCTATGTAAGAGGGAAGGGTTAGATAGATCTCAGAGCAGGATAAAATGTCGGCACAACATCGTGGGCCGAAGGGCCTGTACCGTGCTGTAGTGTTCTCTGTTCTATGAGTTTCCCCAGCCCTTTGTGCGTTGACCCTCGGAGTAAGGCCGGTGAACCTCCTGAGGACTGCCTCCTTTTCTTGTGTAGGTAAGGAGACCAGAACTGTGCACGGTCCTCCGGGAGTGGTCTCCCCAACACCCTGTACAGTTGCAAAGAAACTTCTCCTGTGTCTGAACTCAGACTGCTGCACGATAAAAGCCAACGTGCCTCTAACGGTTCGTGATTCATCCACGAGCCCATCGAGGTTCCCCTGATCTTCACTCAATTTGCACTTTGGTGGTGAACAACATCTCCCTCACCTACTCCAGAAAGGCGGGGGTGAGAGACAAGGGCGGGGGTGTTGGGGAGGGGCACCCTCAGGAACCCCAGAAAGGAGTGGGGTCACGTGCAGAGAAACCTGTCGCTCTCTCTATCTGGGGTGGGAGCTTTGCACTCGGTGATGACTGATACAATCTCTGCCTCAGCACTGACACCAGGCTGCAGGATCGGGTCCTGTCAGCCTTATCTCGTGAGAAACAGAACTGTCTGTTGGAACCACAGAACCTTTCCGGGTGAAAAGAGGCCACACAGCCCATTATCCCATGTTATCTCTCGGAAAAAGCCACCCAATTTAGAACCACACCCCTTCAAACCCGCCAATTCTTCCTGTTCTCACTCAGGTCCGATTGCCATTGGAGGGCTCCTTTGGAATCGAATTTCTGGATCATGGAAGTCAATCCCTGAACATCTTGGAGATGGGCTCTTGACCTCACAATCTACCTCATTATGACTTTGTACCTTATTGTCTACCTGCACTGCACTTTCTTTGTAGCTGTGACACTTTACCCTGTACTGTTATTGTTTTTACCTGTACTACCTCAATGCACTCTGTACTGACTCAATGTAACTGCACTGTGTAATGAATTGACCTGTACGATCAGTAGGCAAGACAAGTTTTTCACTGTACCTCGGTACAAGTGACAATAATAAACCAATACCAATCCCAATCCCCACGCCAGACCTCATAACATAGCACAGGAACAGGCCCTTCGGCCCACGATGTTGTGCTGAACTAATTAAACTAATAACTAAACACCTAACTAAACTAATCCCTTCTGCCTACACAAAATCCATCTCCCTCCATTCCCTGCACATTCATGTGCTTATCTACAAGCCTCTTAAACATCTCTATTGTATCTTCCTCCCCCCCCCCCCACCCCACCCCACCCCTGGCAGCACATTCCAGGCACCCACCGCTCTCTGTGTTGTTACGGACTCAGTGAATGTCCCTTTAAGACAGAGTGTGTGTGCGTCTGTGTGTGTAAAAATTTGTGTATTATTTATGATTAACTAATGTTTTTCTTGTGAATGCTGCTTACCTGATGCTATCCGGGCAGACACGGTAGTGTAGCGGTCAGCGTGACGCTATTACAGCGCCAGCGACCTGGGTTCGATTCCCGCCGCTGTCTGTAAGGAGTTTGTACGTTCTCCCCATGTCTGCGTGGGTTTCCTCCGGGTGCTCCGGTTTCCTCCCACATTCCAAAGACGTGCGGGTTAGGAAGTTGCGGGCGTGCTGTGTTGGCGCTGGAAGCGTGGCGACACTTGCGGGCTGCCCCCCAGAACACTCTACGCAAAAGGTGCGTTTCACTGTGTGTTTCGATGTACATGTGACTAATAAAGAAATTTTATTTTATCTGATGCTCTGTGCCTGCAAGTAAGTTTTTCATTGCACCCGTACACACACGACTTTGACTTTCAGGGAGGCTGTAAAGGATACAGCAGGGTTTAGGGAGGTCAAACATAAGGGGAAAATACACAGTTAATGGCAGAACCATTAAGAGGGATCTTGGGATCCAAGTCCATAGCTCCCTGAAAGTGGCCACACAAGTATATAGAGCAGTAAAGAAGGCGTACGGCACGCTTTCCTTCCAAGATCAGGGTGTTGAATATAAGAGTCAGGAAGCCATGTTGGAGCTGTCGCAACTTTGGTTAGGCCGCACTTGGAGTACCGCGTACGGTTCTGGTCGCCCCGTTACAGGAAGGGTGTGCGGGCTTTGGAGAGGGTGCTGAAGAGGTTCACCAGGACGCTGCCTGGATTAGGGAGTATTAGTGTACGTTAGCTATACATTGCAGAAAGTAGGTGAGGGGTGCTGTCCGGGGGGAGTTGACGGGAATATGAGGAGAATGAAATGGGACGGGTGTAGGGCCGGTCCTGCCCAGCAGGAGGCCATTCGGCCCTCAGCTCCCGGGCTAGCAATCCCACCCGTCCCAATCACCCTCCCCCTCGTTTCTTCTTCCCCACCTGCCCAATTGGAACCTAAACATCCCAAGTCGGAAGCCGGGTCCAATACCCTCAATAAGACCGGCCACTCCTGTCAAGCATTCGACAAAACGGTCAGGAAGGTACTTTGATGCAACTTAAATTGTTCTGGTTTAATTCATTGTTTTTTTCCGTACAAGGAGGTGCAGGCAGTAACCGGTGACGTGAAGCCTCACTTGAATGAGCACCTTCTCCAATCCTGATATTTTCCCACCACTCCGGACCTCCCCACCGGTTTCGTTCGACAGGTTAGAGGGTGGTGGTTGGGTGGGGGGGGGGGGGGTGGTGTTCTCCCAGTTTCATGGTGTCCCAGGGCCTTGTCAACCCAGGGAGACATTTTCCAAATCGGTCGGGTTTCCCTGGGCAGTCCGATCTCGGTTCAGTCCCGATCAACCAGTTGCAAGGTGCGGTGTGTCGGTGGGATTCAGAGAGCGGGGAATGGCCAGCAATCCAGAACTTATGGACCACGGGGATGTCAAAGATGGCAGCACATTGCAACCCTTTCCCCCCCAACTCCCATTGGACAGAACCCCAGGCACCAAACCCCTTCCACCCAACTCCCATTGGACAGAACCCCAAGGAACAAACCCCTTCCCCCCCCCACTCCCATTGGACAGAACCCCAAGGAACAAACCCCTCCCCCCCCCCCACTCCCATTGGACAGAACCCCAAGGAACAAACCCCTTCCCCCCCCCCACTCCCATTGGACAGAACCCCAAGGAACAAACCCCTTCCCCCCCCCACTCCCATTGGACAGAACCCCAAGGAACAAACCCCTTCCCCCCCCCACTCCCATTGGACAGAACCCCAAGGAACAAACCCCTTCCCCCCCCCCACTCCCATTGGACAGAACCCCAAGGAACAAACCCCTTCCCCCCCCCACTCCCATTGGACAGAACCCCAAGGAACAAACCCCTTCCCCCCCACTCCCATTGGACACAACAACCATCATGGATCCAACCCCTCCCCATTCACGCCATACCAGTGGATCCAACCATCCCTGACCCACTCCTATTGGACTGAACCTCCGGTGACCTCTTCGCCCGGTTCAGTGGAGGTGAGGTGAGGTGGGGGGGAAGGGGGGGGGGAAGGGGTCGACTTTCACCCCTCACCCCGAGTCCCCTCCTTCCTCGTCTGGCAACAGGTCGGGGAGAGGGTATGAAGCAGTACCTTTTGACGTCAGCACCACCTTCTTGCCCTCACCCCATCCTCCCTCAGTTCCCCCGACGTCCTGTCGCAAAGACACTGGGACACACCAACGTCCCGACCACCCTCCCCTCCCCAAACCGTCGCCTTCCACCCCCCTGCCTCACCCCCATTGAGGGGGGGTGGATCTCTGCGCAATGTCCAACGGAGGTCCATGGCAGTGTCTCTCACCCTTGTGCATTTTACCTTGTGAAATCTACACTGAAGGGGCTTTTAGACACAAATTCCAACAGGCAAGGCAATAGATGGATACTTAGAGGTTTATAAAACCATGAGGGGCATCGATAAGGCGGATGGTTGCCGTCTTTATCCCCAGGGTAGGGGAGTCTAAAACTGGGGGGAATGGGATTGAGGTGGGAGGGGAGAGAGTTACAGGGGAAAGTTTCGCCCCACGCAGAGGGAGGTGGGTCTACGGAACGAGCTGCCGCAGGAAGTGCTAGAGGTGGGGACAATTATTTAACAGACAGGTATGTGGGCAAGAAACTTCTTATTTTATTGAAACGTTCCACAGTTATGGTCGAAGGGTGGTGGGGGAGGCCGATGAGCCCATCAACGCTGATACCCACACCTACCCCAGCTCTGGGTCCGTACTCTGTGGGTCTCGGCTCTCCGAGGGGCCGGCCCGGTGCTATGTAAATGCGGGGAGGGTTTTCCCCTCCACTCACACCCCCTCCCCTCCCCACCCAACCCCTTTCAGGCAGCGAGTTCCAGACCCCCAGGCGCTCACCGAGTGAAATAATCTTCCCCGTCACCCCTCGAACCCTCCCCCCACCACCCCCCCACCCATTCACTGCAGCCTGTGCCCCCTGTTACCGGCGGGAGAGGCTCGAACGAGGGGCCGGTTACAGGATTCCCGGGGGGGACGGGCAGTCGTTTAAAATGGTGGGTGGAATCTCTGGAATTCTTTTCTCTGGATCACTGGGGGAGGAATTAAAAAGGGGGGGGGGAAATAAGGGGGATTGAGGGCCGTGGGGGACTGGGACAGACGGGGAGATGATCAGCCAAGTTCGTAGTGAATGGCAGGGCAGGTTTGAAGGTCCGAGTGGCCTACTATTGCCCTCCCTGCGGAAGGAATCCCGGCCCTTCCTGTTCCCTCCTCCTGCCCTCCACCAGGGGAAATATTCCCAGCCTAGGCAGCCTTATCTTCCACCTCACGATTCACCACCTCCCAGTCCACATACGTCTCGAATTCCCTCACCTGGTTCTGGACTGAGTTCCCAGTTTCCCAGCCACCGTCACTTCACGGCCGCCTTGGTCCCGGTGGCAAGCGCCTCCGCTGACTGCCGTGTGCATTTGTAAGCCCTCCTGACCCTGCCCTTGTATATTGGTCTGGTTCACTGACCAGCCTCCCGCACCCACCATCGAGGACGTCTACAGGAGGCGACGTCTCAGGAAGGCGACGTCGGCCATGGGGGACGCCCCACCGTCTGGGCCGTGCCCTCTTCTCGATGGGAGGAGGTACAGGAGCCTGAAGACCGCCCACCTCAAGGTTCATCAACAGCTTCTTCCCCACTGCCGTCAGGTTCTTGAACCCACCTGAGAAACATAACTCTACCTCGGGCTATATTTCCCTCAATTTACAGTAATGTCATAAAATTTATTCTGCCACATGCCATGTATAATTTATGTAAATTCATGTTAATTTATGTGATTTTGTGTTAATTTATGTAATTTCATGTATGTAATGTACTGTGTTGCAATAAGAGAGTTTTCATGGCATTTATGCTCTGTGTGTCTATGCCCATGACAATAAACTTGAACTGACTGACAACTGATATATACAAGAGGTGAGGAACCCAGCAACGTACCCAGTCCAACCTCACAGCCTTTTGTTTGCTAAATCATCAATTTCAGAGCCAACCCATCCTTGAATCCCGTGCACTTTAACTTTTGGGATACAGCATTGCTCGGTAGATTCCATCTACCTGGACGCCCTCATTGTTACTCCTCAGTTGGAAGCTGCCACCCCTTAAACATGCCACGGTGCTCGCCCTCAACTACCCAATCGCATGCCACAGACTAGTTGCCTTCGTGAGCCTCTGCTACCTCACCACACTGGAGCCCTCCACAACCCCAGAATCCCTTGTGGAGCCTGCGAGCTAACTGGGGAACACCAGGAGAAAGGAACATTCCCGATTCTCTCTGGAGTTTTGGCTTCAAGATGACGGGGTACTTCCAGAGGGAGTTCGGAGAGCCCGTGATGTGGATTCACCAACTGCCTTGCAAATAAGCATGTCACCAGGATGACCGAACCCTAACGGGGCCGACAGAGTCTAAATATTCAACCTTCACTCCTGGTAGAAATCCACTACCGTCACACAATCTCCCCCGTTGTCAGACCCCTCCCCGCCCATCCCCATTGCATTAAATCCCAATGGACCAAACATTCCTCCCACTCACTCCCGTTGAACCAAATCCCAATGGATTCAACCCCTCCCCACTCACTCCTGTTATACAAAACCCCAACAGACTAAACCCCTACCCCACTTAACAAGATCCCAATGGACTTAACCCCTTTCCACTCCTATGAAATTAAATCCTGACGGATGTGACCCTTTCCCGTTGACTCCAGTGCTGCTGAATCCCAAGGGCCAACCCCCTTCCCAATCAATCCCAGGATCGGAAATCCCAAATGGACAACCTCCTCACCCGCTCCCGGCAGATTTCGCTCTTCCCCCACCCACTCCCGTGCCCCCCATCCCACCCCAACACCACCACCACATCCCAGCCGGAAGCAATGGCGGTGATAGGCCTGCCCCGGGATAGTGCGGTCACCCCCCGGTTGGAATTAACGCACGTGAGGGCGTGCCGTGCCTGGAACACCGCCGGGGGACGCACATCCGGGGGGGGGGGGGGGGGGGGGGGGGGGAGGGCGGGAGCGGCCAGAGGGACGCGAAGGCGGGGAAAGGCTTCTCGAGTGAGGAAATGGAGAGTCCTGTTGGTTCCCTGGGGCTGGAGGCCGCGTCCCAGCGGCGGGCCCAGGAGCTACCCGCGCTCGCCCCAGTACCGGGCGTAGGCCTCCTCGAACATGGGCTTGCAGGTCACACGCGCGCCCAGCTTGGCGCACACCAGGAAGGAGCCGGCCATCTTGCGGTGGAGGGAGTAGGTCTCCTCGGGGGGAGGGGTCAGCCGGTGGCGCAGCATGATGGGAAGGATGGCGTGGATGCGGCGGGTGGTGGTCTGGGTGGAGAAGTCGAAGGGCCGACAGGACGAGAAGGCTTCGCCCAGGATCATCACCGCGTCGACGTGGGCGTCCATCATCCGCTGAGGGGAGGAGGAGGTCAGGGAGAGGTCAGTGTGTGTGGCGGGGGGGGAACCCTCCAACCCTTCACCTCCTCACCACCACCCCGCCCCCACCCCCCCCCAAATTCAAACCCTCCCTCACCCACCCCAGAAATGAAGGAGATCACCCACACCGGCTCCTGCTCGGGGGGTCCGGTCCGGGAGTGACTCCAGTCCCGCTTGGGGGTCCGGTCCGGGAGTGACTCCGGTCCAGGTCTGACTCTGGTCCAGATCTGACACCAATCCCACTCGAAAGTCCAGTCCGGGAGTGACTCCGGTCTGGGAGTGACTCCGGTCCCACTCAGGGATCCAGTCCAGGAGTGACCACTCCAGGAGTGGCACTGCACCCTCTTGGGGATCTGGTCCAGGTCTGATTCCAGTCCCACTCGAAAATCCGGTCCAGGTCTGACCCTGCTCCCACTTGGGGATCTGGTCCTGAACTGACTCCAGTCCCACTTGAGAATCTGGTCCAGGAGTGACTCCAGTACAGGGTGACACTGGGTCTGATCGGGGATCCCATCCAGAACTGACTCTAATCCCACTTGGGAATCTGGTCCAGGACTGACTACGGTCCCACTCAGGAATCTGGTCTGGGGCTGAATCTAGTCTGTGATTTACTCCAGTTCGGATTCACTCCAGTCCCAGTCAGGGTCCGATCCGGTTTCACCCCTTATCTTGGTTGCTGCTTTAACTATGTCAGCGACCAGGACACGTGATCCCGGGAATCGACTCACCTTCGTCTCGTAGCCCGTGAGGAACTTCAGCCGGATCGATTTATTCAGCACGCCCTCCCGATCCTGCTGTGCAGCTGCCTGGATAACCTGAGCCAAGGAAAGACACAGCGACTCTCTGTGACAGCAGCCCTGCATCTCCCTCTGCACCGTCCCATCACACACTCCCGGGGTCAGACAGAGTGAAGCTCCTTCTACCTGGATGCATCGTGGCTTGGTACAGAAACTGCTCTGCCCAGGACCGCAAGAAACTGCAGAGAGTTGTGGACACAGCCCAGCACATCACCTCCCCTCCTTGGACTCTTGCTGCCTTGGTGAAGCAGCCAGCATAATCAAAGACCCCCACCCACCCGAGTCATTCTCTCTCCTCTTCCCTCCCATCGGGTAGGAGCCTGAGGGCACGTACCACCAGACTTAAGGACAGCTTCTACCCCACTGTGACAAAACTATTGAATGGTTCCTTTATACGATGAGATGGACTATGACCTCGCGATCTACCTTGTTGTGACTTTGCACCTTATTGTCTACCTGCAATGCACTTCCCTGTAGCTGTGACACTTTACTCTGTATTCTGTTTTTTTTTACCCTGTACTGCCTCAATGCACTGTGTAATGAATTGATCTGTACGATGCAAGACAAGTTTTTCACTGTACCTCGGTACAAGTGACAATAATAAACCAATACACCGTCCCATCACACACTCCTGGGGTCAGACACAGGGTGAAGCTCCCTGCACACCGTCCCATCACACACTCCTGCGGTCAGACACAGAATGAAGCTCCCTCTACACCATTCCATCACACACTCCAGGGGTCAGACACAGAGTGAAGCTCCCTCTACACCGTCCCATCACACACTCCTGGGGTCAGACACAAAACACTAGCCTGTAAAGACTTTCCTCAAAGCTATAATTTTCCAGACCCTCATAATCCCCTCTGTATTCACATTTTTCTTGTAACGTGCTGTAGGGTTCTGGTGCAGATTTTGACAAGGTCACACAAGGGGTCATCCATTGAGGACGGAAATGAAGGTTTCTTTTATCTCAGATGGACGTGCTCTCTTCCTCAAAGGGCGGTGGAAGTAGGGTCTTTGAACTTTTTTTAAGGGAGAGGTAGAGCAGGGTGACAAAGTGGTGCAGCCTCCCACCTACAGAGACCCAGGTTCGATTCCGACTTCCGGCGCTGTGTGTTTGTGTGTGTGTGTGTGTGCCACGCGCGCTTGTGTACAGACTCTGCACCTTCTCCCTATGACCCCGTGGGTATCCCAAGGTGCTCCCCTCCCACTATCCAACGATGTGCGGGGGTCCGTGGGTTAATCGGCCGCTGTAAATTGCCCCCCTGGTGTGTGGGTGAGGGGTAGTATCTGGGGCCAGTTGATGGGAATGTGGGGAGAATGAAATGGGGTCGGTGTAAATGGGTGGTTGATGGTCGGCAGGGCCTCGATGGGCTGAAGGGCCTGTTTCCACGCTGTATCTGTCTATAATGGTTACAATCAGATCAGCCACAATCATATTGAACGATGGGACTAGTTCAAGGGGCCGAGTGGCCTCCCGCTCCTACCTGGTCCGTTACTTTCCCTGAGAGGGTGTCCTACCTCGATGTACTGATCTGTGAATTCCTTTTCAAACTCCCGAGTCGCTCCGAAATCCAACAGGGAGACCTGGGAGAGACTGGACACTCAGCACAGCGTCGGGTCATTGATACGTCCTCCTCCATACCACACCCCCCAACAAATGCAAACCTCCCCCCTCCCCCTCACTGGGTCTGTCCCCTCAGTAACATCCAGAGAGGAGGGTGGGGGCCATCTCTGAAAACCACAGTCGACCACTGGTAAAGGGTCAATTGTGGGAGACTCCCCTGTTAAGGGGGTCCCTGACGGGAGACGTTCCCCCTGCTAAGGGGGTCCCTGACAGAGAGAGCCTCCCCCTGTAAACAAGGCCTATGATGGGACAGACTCCCCCTGTTAAGGGGGATCCTAGTGCATCGTAATTCATCAGCTGCTCTAACAGAGTCTGGGAACCGCCCTCCCCCAGTGTCTGACATTTCCCAGGTACCTCCGGGCTGCAGACACGAACAGGTCCAGGCCTTCAATCGACCAAGGCCGTTGTCCCTGCCCCATGTTGCTGGGGAGGGCAGATTATGAACGGTAACGTCATTGGGGCTGAGGCACACGAGGTTCAGGAGACTACAGGCTGTCTGAGGAGCATACAGGCAGTCCCTGGGACCAACAGATTGTCCATGGGGGGGCTACAGGCAGTCCCTGGAGGGCTACAGTAGGACTGATGGGCCTACAGGCAGGCCAAGGGTCCAGAAAGGGGCCAATATCTGGAGCCAAAACCCACACACTGATGCCCCCCGCCAACCCCCACCCCCCGTCCCCTCACCGCCGCCTTATGCACCTTGCCGGTCCTCGGATCGTAGAAGAAGTTGGACCAGTTGGGGTCCGTCTGCATGAAGCGGAACTCGAAGAGCTCGCGCAGGCATAGCCTCAGGATGTTCTCGCAGATCTGCAGGGCGGTCGCAGAGGAGAAGGTCAGCGCCCGGCCCCGGCACCCGAGGAAATCGGCGGCCGTGCGCAGTAATTTCCCACGGGGGGGGGGGGCGGGCCCCCCGGGCCGGGGGTGGTAACCGAGGGGCAAACGTGGGCTGGGACATTGGACCAAACCATCTTACCCGCTGTGTGTGTGTGTGTGTGTGTGTGTGTGTGTAGCATGTAACGTGTGAATTTGCGCCTTCTCCCTGTGACCCCGGTGGGTTTCCCCCCGGGATGCTCCGGTTCCCTCCCACATCCCAACGACGTGCGGGGTCGGTGGGGTAACTGCCCCCCCCCCCCCAGTGTGCGGGTGAGGGGTAGGATCTGGGGGCAGTTGACAGGATGAAATGGGATCGGTGTCAACTGGACGATGGGGGATTAGGAATGGGGATAGGTACGAGGTGAGGGGGGGATGGGGACGGGGGTGAGGACTAGGGGGATGACGGGTGGGGATGAGGGGTGGGGAGAGGGGGTAAGTTGGATCAGAGACATGGACGGGTGGAGGGGGAGGAGGTGGGGAGGAGGTGGGGAGGAGGTTGGGAGGGATCAAGAGATGGGGGCTTGGGGTTTAGGGGGAGTTGGGTCAGGGGTGAGAGGATCAAATCGGTGGATGGATTTGACATACCGACCGGCGTGTATGACGGCGCACAGCGAACCCACCCCGTAACCCCGCCCACACTGAATACCCCCCTCAGTAACCCCTCCCCTCAAACCCCTCCCACCTCTATAGCCCCACCCTCATAACCCCACCCCCTCAAGCCCCGCCCACACCAATTAGCCCACCTGAGTAACCCCGCCCCCCCCCTGCGCACACCGCCCCCACGCAGGACAACCCACCCGTTGCTCCGCCCTCCCCTAGCCCCGCCCACCAGCCCTGCTCTCCCCTACCAAAGCCCCTGTAGTACTGCCCTCCACTGTAGCCACACCCTCCAATAGCCCCGCCCTCCTGTAGCCACGCCCTCCCATAGTCCCGCCCTCCCCTGTAGCCCCGCCTGTGGCCCCACCTCCCCTGCAGCCACGCCCTCCTGTAGCCCCACCCTCCCCTGTAGCCACGCCCTCCCATAGCCCCACCTCCCCTGTAGCCCCGCCTGTGGCCCCACCTCCCCTGCACCCACACCCTCCCATAGCCCCACCTCCCCTGTAGCCACGCCCTCCCCTGTAGCCCTGCCTGTGGCCCCACCTCCCCTGTAGCCCCGCCCTCCCATAGCCCCACCTCCCCTGTAGCCCCGCCTGTGGCCCCACCTCCCTTGCAGCCACACCCTCCCATAGCCCCACCTCCCCTGTAGCCACACCCTCCCCTGTAGCCACGCCTGTAGCCCCGCCCTCCCCTGTAGCCCCGCCCTCCCCTGTAGCCCCGCCCCCTCACCTTGTTGCGGGTGTGTTGCTCCAGCCCCTGGGCCTTGTCGAGGGGGAACCCGGGCACCAGCTCGGTGGTGAGGACCTGCCCACTGCTCAGCTCCTCGATCACCGCCGGCACGTGGAAGAAGGGCTCGTCCTGCAGCAGCTCCCTGTGGGTGGACCGTGGTCAGTGGGTCAGTTGGTCGGGGGGGGGAGAGGGGAAGAAAAATCGGGGGCCAGAGTAGGACAGTCGGCCCACTGTCAGTGGGGGGGGGGGGTGGGCGGGGCGGGGCGCGGGGGTTGGTGACCAGGGGTTTCTCTGTCACAGGACAGATTTAACAGGGTGTTAGGGCACCGGCTCTGCATACCGCCAAGACACGGACCTTGGGTTGGGACAACAGAAGAGGCTGCACTGGGGGTACAGGCAGAGCGTGGTTAACCAGTTCTGTCAACACACACACACACACACAGTCAGACACACGCAGTCAGTCAGACACACTCACGCATGCAGATGGGTGAACGTGCAAACACCCACAAGCACACACTGTAACCACACAAAGAACCAGGAGACTTTCCTGCCGATTTGTCCTCAGTGCCAGTCCCAGGTGACCACTCCTGTCATCTTATCCCCACCCTGCGAACAATCCTCTGCCCCCAGCACCCACCCATTCTCCTTCCTGAAGCCCTGACTGTCTGCTTCCACGTCTATAGCCAGTGAGTTCCCGGCCTCACTGATCTTCTAGACCAAGGAACACAGACCCAAACTGTCCAGCCTCTCTTGACAGGACTACCCTCTCACCCCTGGCATTACCCTGCTGAATTTTCTTTGGACTGCCTCCAGCGTTACTACCCTTAGGTAGGGGGACCAAAACAGTGCCCGAATGTGGCCTCACCGACACCCTGTGCAACCGAATCAAAACCTCCCTATTTCTCAATTCCTTCGCAATGAAGGCATACGTGCCATTTGCCTCGTTGGGCCTGCCCGCTGACTTGCCGTGGTTCGTGAACTGGAACGCCTGGATCCCTCTGAGCTTTAGTCACCTGCAGCCTCTCCCCACTGAGGTGATAAATCCAGCTCTTCATTCATGTCCTCACACATCCCCATGTAAAACTCCATTTGCATTAAACAAGCAGTCACCCACTCAATCTATCCATCGACGTCCTCATCACAACTTGCCCTTCCAACCAAGGCAACTTGGCTACCTCGCTCTGCCTTCTCTTCCTGGTCACTGATATAAGACACAAATCGTCACGGTAGTGTAGCGGTTAGCGCGACGCTATTACAGCGCCAGCCACCCGGGTTCGATTCCGGCCGCTGCCTGTGAGGAGTTTGTATGTTCTCCCCGTGCGTCTGCGTGGGTTTCCTCCGGGCGCTCCGGTTTCCTCCCACGTTCCAAAGACGTACGGGTTAGGAAGCTGTGGGCGTGATATGTTGGCGCCGGAAGCGTGGCGACGCTTGTGGGCTGCCCCCAGAACACGCTACACAAAAGATACATTTCACTGTGTGTTTCGATGTATATGTGACTAATAAAGTTCTTAACTGAAGGCCAAGAACTAATTCTTGGGGAACTTCACTAGTTACATTTCCCTGGCCTGAAAAAGACCCATTTATTCCAGATCAATGTGATAACCAGTTTTCAATCCATGCTAACACACTCCCACTAACCCCCCCCCCCCCCAACACCATGAGCTCTGAACCTGTGCACCAGCCTCTTAAGTAGCACCTTGTCAAATGCCTTCTGGAAATCTAAATATACTGCATCTACAGGTCCCCCTCTATTGGCCTCACTTGTTACATCCTCAAAGAATTCCAGCAAGTAGTCAAACAGGATTTACCTTTCATGAGACCATGTTGGCTTGGTTTAATTACATAAATGATCATATGTTTCTCCTTTATTGACTCTGGCTACTTGCCAGCAACAGGTGTTAAGCTAATCGGCCTATCGTTCCCTGCCTTTTATCTTTCTCTCTTCCTGAACAAGAGAGTTACAGTTTTGGTTTTCTAACCTGCTGGTACTGTTCCAGGAATTAGCGTCGTACAGCACGGAAACAGGCCCTTCAGCCCAACTCGTCCATGCCGACCAAGGTGTCTTCCTGAGCTGGTCCCATTTGCTGGTCCCATATCCCTCTAAACCTTTCCTATCCGTGTATCTGTCCAAATACTTTTAAACGTTGTAATTGTACCCATCTCTACCACCTCCTCTGGCAGCTCGTTCCATACACAGACCGCCCTCCGTGTGGAAAACCTACCCCTCGGGTCCCCTTTAAATCTTTCCCCTCTCACATTAAACCTGCGCCCTCTAGTTTTAGACTCCCCGACCCTGGGGAAAAGACGGTGACCCATCCACCTTATCGATGTCTCTCATGATTGTATGAACCTCTATGAGGTCACCCCTCAGCCTCCTTCGCTCCAGGGAAAACAGTCTCAGCCTGTCCAGTCTCTCCTTATCACTCCAGCCCTCCGGTCCTGGGAACATACTCGTGAATTTTTTCTGTACCTTTTCCAGCTTAATCACTATAGTATAGTGACCAGAACTGCACACAATATTCCAGGTACGGTCTCACCAACATCTTGTATAGTTGTAACGTGACATCCCAACTCCTGTACTTAATACCCTGACCAATGAAGGCCAGCGTGCTGAATGCCTTCCTCACCACCTTGTCCACCTACGTCACCACTTTTGGGGAACTGTGCATCTCTGTCCATGGGTCTCTCTGTCCAACAACACTCACAACAAAGCGTGCTTGCCTTCATTGGTCGGGGCATTGAGTATAAGAGCAAAGAAGTCACGTTACAGCTGTATAGACCTTTGGTCAGGCTGCACTTGGAGAACTGCATGCAGTTCTGGTCACCCCATTACAGGAAGGGTGTGGAGGCTTTGGAGAGGGTGCAGAAGAGGTTCACCAGGATGCTGCCTGGATTAGAGATCATGAGCTATAAGGAGAGGTTGGACAGACTTGGGGTGTTTTCTCTGGAGCGTCGGAGGCTGAGGGGAGACCTGATAGAGGTTTATAAAATTATGAGAGGCATACAGTAGACAGCCGGTATCTTTTACCCCAGGGTAGAGGGGAAAGTTGAAAGGAGATGTGCGGGGCACTTTTGTTTTTACACACAGAGAGCGGCGGGTGCCTGGAATGGGCTGCCGGGGGTGGGGGTGGAGGGGGATACGAGGCTTAAGAGGCTCTTAGACAGGCACATGAATGTGTGGGGAATGGAGGGATATAGATCATGTACAGAAGGAAGGGAATTGGAACAGAGAACATAGAACATTACAGCACAGGACAGGCCCTTCGGCCTACAATGTCGTGCCGACATTTTATCCTGTTCTAAGATCTATCTAACCCTTCCCTCCCACATAGCCCCCCATTTCTCTATCATTCATGTGTTGATCTAAGAGTCTCTTAAATGTCCCTAATGTATCTGCCCCCACAACCTCTGCCGGCAGTGCGTTCCACACACCCACCACTCTGTGTGTAAAAAAAACTTACCCCTGACATCCCCCTTATACCTTCCTCCAATCACCTTAAAATTATGTCCCATCTTGTTAGCCATTGTCGCCCTGGGAAAAAGTCTCTGACTGTCCACTCGATCTATGCCTCTTATCATCTTGTACACCTCTATCAAGTCACCTCTCATCCTCCTCCTCTCCAAAGAGACGAGCCCTGGCTCGCTCAACCTATCCTCATAAGACATGCTCTCCAATCCCGGCAGCATCCTGGTAAATCTCCTCTGCACCCTCTCTAAAGCTTCCACATCCTTCCTATAATGAGGCGACCAGAACTGAACGCAGTACTCCCAAGTAATTTAATTCAGTTTTAATTTAATACAGAATTCATTTAATTGGGCCTGTGCTGTACTGTTCTATGTTCTAACACTCTCCAGGCCCCTGACAATTTGACGAGTCTTGGAAATCCTCAGTGGGCTGTGTCTCGTGTCCCAACCAGGCGTTACATACCCTCCCCTCCCCTGTGTCTCTGTTTATGAATTGCACATGCAAACACACATCAGACACTCACAGCCAGGGACGCAGACACCCCCCCCCCCCCGCCTTGCCCTCCTCCCACAGAATGGGCGCAGGGCCCAGAGACCGGAGTCCGGACACTCGTTGTGCGGGGGTGGTTGGGAGTCACCGATTCTCTCCGAAAACCTGTAACAGGAGGCCGACGGTCCCAGGGCAGAATTTACCTACTTGAATCGCTTGGTGGAGGTGGCCTCCCTCTCGTAGTCACACTCGAGGGCCAGCTCTCGGCTCATGGCTTCGATGGCGTGTTCCGGGAATAGACCTGGAGGGGCGGGAAAGGTCGGGGAGTAAGGGGAAGGAGTGCTCCTGATCAACTGGGAACAAGGATACTGAAGCAGAGACCCGGCAGCTCTGCGTACACGGACACTGCCTCCGCCTGGCCACAGGGGTGGGGGCAGGGGAGGCCATTCAGTCCCTCAAACCTGACCCATTCGTCGAGTTCCTCCCCGTCCCCCTCAAGTCGCAGAGTGGTACGGCATGAAAACAGGCCCTTCGGCCCGACTGGTCCATGCCGACCAAGGTGTCCATCTAAGCCTGTCCCATCTGCCCGCGTTTGGCCCGTATCCCTCTAAACCTTTCCTATCCAAGTGCCTTTTAAATTCTGTTAATGTCCCTGCCTCAACCACTTCCTCTGGCAGCTCGTTCCATACACCCACCACCCTCTGGGTGAAGAAGTTGCCCCTCAGGTTCCTTTTAAATCTCTCCCCTCTCACCTTAAACCTACGCCCTCTAGTTTTAGACTCCCCTACCCTGGGGAAAAGACTGTGCGCATTCACCCTGTCTATACCCCTCATGATTTTATACACCTCTATAAGATCACCCCCTCAGTCTCCTCCACTCCAAGGAATAAAGACCTAGCTTGCCCAACCTCTCCCTATAACTCAGGCCCTTGAGTCCTGGCAACGTTCTCGTAAATCTTCCCTGCACTCTTTCCAGCTTAATGGCAGCTTTCCTATAGCAGGGCGACCAAAACTGTACACAATACTCCAGGTGTGGCCTCATTGATGTCCTGTACAACTGCAACATAACCTCCCGACTTCTGTACTCAGTGCCCTGACTGAAGGCCAGCGTGCCAAACGCCCTCTCCGCCACCCTGTTTACCTGTGACCCCACCTGTGTTTACGAACTTCATCACCAAAGACTCTTGCAAATTTCCACAGATGTACAGTGGAGAGCGTTCTGACTGGTTGCATCACCGCCTGGTACGGATGCTCCAATGCACAGGATCGCAAGTGGCTGCAGAGGGTTGTAGACTCAGCCAGCTCCATCACGGGCACAACCCTCCCCACTATCTTCAAGAGGCGGTGCCTCAAGAAGGCGGCATCCATCACTAAGGACCGTCACCACCCGGGACATGCCCTCTTCTCGTTACTACCATCGGGGAGGAGGTACAGGAGCCTGAAGACCCACACTCAACGATTCAGAAACAGCTTCTTCCCCTCCGCCATCAGATTTCTGAACTGTTCATGAACCCATGAACACTGCCTCGTTATTCCTCTTTTGCACTATTTGTTTTTGTAACTTATGGTAATTTTTACCTCTTGCACTGTACTGCTGCCGCAAAACAACAGATTTCATGACATACGTCAGTGATAATAAACCTAATTCTGATTCCCTTCATATCTAGAAATCTATCTACCTCCCTTTTGAACAAACTCGGTGAGGGAGCCTCCACAGCCCTCCTGCAGAGACAGCTCCAAAGATTCACCCCCTTCTGAGTGAAGAAATTTCTCCCCATCTCAGCCCCCCTATTCTCAGACTGGGACCCTGGCTCCAGACCCCTCAAGCAAAGGGGAGACAGTCCCTACCCACCTAACCTGTCACCGCCCTCTCAGGGGTTTTGAAGTTTCAGTGAGGCCACCTCTACTTTCACTTCTGCATCCTCCTTTGGGATGTCCCAGAAGGCCTGTGGCCGCCAAACTTCAGTCTCTGAGACCGCAGCGGGCTGCCTGCGCACAGCAAGATCCCCACGGGCATCAACGAGAGAGTGAGCAGGTTGGGCCGACTGACAGGCCATAGGACACTGGGGAGAAATCCCCTCATCTGCTCCTGGCTCTTCACACCCTCCCCCACCTCCCAATGTAGTCTGTGAGGTTTTTTAAACCATTGATGTGTGACTCTGTGTGTGTGTGTGTGTGTGTGTGTGTGTGTGTGTGTGTGTGTGTGTGTGTGTGTGTGTGCACGTGCGCACACACACAGAGTGGGTACATGCAGTGAGAATGCGAGGTGTATGCACTTCAGTTAGTGCATGTGGGGTGTGTGTGTGTGTGTGTAGAGTGTGTACGAAACACTCCAGCAGGGTGAGAGCGGTGACAGGGACCGTACCTTGGGGCAGGGCGTTGGTCATGTTGAGGACTGCGCTCAGGTTGCGAAGGTCACTCTCGATGCTCTTGGCCACTCCAGGATACTGCGGGAGACACAGAGACGTCAGGCCAGGGAATGGCTCCAGATGGACGTCCGCCGACGTGAGCCGCCAGTGACACCGGCTATCCACGTAACCACCGCCCTGCGTCGTCCCCAGACCCTGCAACATCCCTCACCGGCACCACTCGGCATCAGTGGCAACAGGCTATTGAACTGCTGAAGGCATCACACGATGGTGGAGGGGTTACTGAGGGATGGTGTGAGGGAGGGGGATTAACGTCAGTGGGGATATGGTCAGTGACACAGGGCGCTGGGGAGAGGGGTCACTGAGGGACGGTGTGAGGGAGGGGGATTAATGTCAGTGGGGATACAGTCAGCGACACAGGGCGCCGGGGGGGGGGGGGGCGGTCTCCGTTGGGCAGGCTCTCCAGAGGGCAGGAACAAGTCTGCATCCGCAGGGGGTGGTGGAGGGGCTCGGGAAGGGCTGGCTCAATCCCTCACCTGGATTTTGATGGCCACCTCCCGGCCGTCCCGGAGCCGCCCCAGGTGAACCTGCCCCACCGACGCCGCAGCGAAGGGTCGCTCCTCGAAATGCTGGAGCCTGGTCCGCCAGTCCGCGCCCAGCTCGACGCGCAGCACCTGCTGTCGGGCGTCGTGAAAGAACAACGGTCGGCACGGTTCACCAATACACAGTCCTAAAGCATGGAGACAGGCCCTTCGGCCCAACGTCCATACTAACCAATGTGCCCATCTAAGCTAGTCCCATTTGCCTGCATTTGGCCCATAACCTTTCCTATTCATGTACCTGTCCAAATGTCTTTTAAATGTTGTTAATGTACCTGCCTCAACCACTTCCTCTGGCAGCTCGTTCCACATATGGACCACCCTGAAAAAGTTGCCCCTCAGGTTCCTATTAAATCTCTCCCCTCTCACCTTCAACCCGTGCCCCCTGGTTCCTGATTCCCCAACCCTGGGAAACAGACTGTGTGCATTCACCCTATCCATGCCCCTCGTGATTTTATACACCTCTATGAGATCACCCCTCATTCTCCTACGCTCCAGTGAAAAATCTCCCAACCTGCCCCACCTCTCTCCATAACTCAGTCCCTCGAGTCCCGGCAACATCCTCGTAAATCTCCTCTGCACTCTTTCCGGCTTAGTGGCATCTTTCCTACAGCAGGGTGACCAAAACTGAACAGAATGTTTCAAATACAGCCTCACCAACGTTTTGTACAACTGCAACATAACGTCCCGACTTCTGTACTCAGTGCCCTGACTGAGGAAGGCCGGCGTGCCAAGCGCCTTCTTCACCGCCCTGTCTACCTGTGACGACACCTTCAGGGAACAATGCACCTGTACTCCGAGGTCCCTCTATCCTACAACACTCCTCAGGGCCCTATCATTCACTGTGAAAGTCCTACTCTGGTTTGCCTTCCCAAAACGCGACACCACACACTTATCCGAATTAAACTCCATCTGCCGTTCCTCGGCCCAATTACCCAGCTGATCGAGATCCCTCTGTAAATCCTCATAACCATTTTCACTGTCAACGACACCACCGATTTTAGCGTCAGCTGCAAACTCACTCAGAATCTAACTCTCCATAGCAGCCTACCAAGTGGAACCTTATCCAAGGCCTTACTGAAGTCCATATAGACCACCACTACCACCCTGCCCTCATCGACCTTCTTGGTTACTCAATCAAATTGGTGAGAGGTGATCTCCCACGCACAAAACTGTGCTGACTACCCTGAATCAACCCCTGTCTTTCTATACGCTTGTACATCTTATCCCTCAGAATCCCCTCCAGTAACTTCCCCACCACAGATGTTAGGCTCACTGGTCTATAGTTCCCAGGTTTCTCATTGCAGCCCTTCTTAAATAAAGTCACAACACTATCCACCTTCCAGTCTTCTGGCAGCTCACCCGTTGCTAAGGATGATGCAAGTATCTCAGCCAGGGCTCCCGCACTTTCTTCTCCAGCTTCCCAGTGTCCTTAGATATACCTGGTCAGACCCCTGGAGCTCTTTCTACCTTCATACGTTTTACGACATCCAGCACTTGCTCTGCTGTACGTTTATTTAAGTACTCAAATTCACAGTAAAAATATTCATTGAGGACCTTGCCCATCTCCTGTGACTCCACTTTGCCCCATTCTCTCCCAAGTCACTCTTTTTCGGTTGATATATTTATAAGATCTCTTTGGATTCTCCTTAATCGTCTCTGCCAAAGCTATCTCGTGCCTCCCTTTTGCCCTCCTGATTTCCTTCTTGAGTACACCCCTGCAGGGATTCACTTCATCCCAGCTGCCTGGAACTGACCCACGCCTCCTCCTTTTCCTGACCAGAGCTTCAATGTCCCTCCAGGGTTCCCTAATCCTGCCAGCCTTGGCCTTCACTCTAACGGGAACATGCTGACCTTGAACTTTTGATATCTCACTCTCCCAGACACAGAGGGAAGCTCCCTCTACACCGTCCCATCACACACTCCTGGGGTCAGACACAGGGTGAAGCTCCCTCTGCACCGTCCCATCACACACTCCCGGGTCAGACACAGGGTGAAGCTCCCTCTACACTGTCCCATCACACACTCCTGGGGTCAGACACAGGGTGAAGCTCCCTCTGCACCGTCCCATCACACACTCCTGGGGTCAGACACAGGGTGAAGCTCCCTCTACACCGTCCCATCACACACTCCTGGGGTCAGACACAGAGTGAAGCTCCCTCTACACCGACCCATCACACACTCCTGGGGTCAGACACAAGAGTGAAGCTCCCTCTACACCACCCCTGGGGAATGATTTTGAAGCCCCTCCTCCCCACGGGAGTGTCCCGGAACCCTGCTCCCCACCCAGTCTGACTGCCGGTGCTGGCACTTACCAACATCTGCTTGCTAGGCATGAAATCTGCCCCCTGCCGAACCCTCTCGAAGATCTTCTGCAGGGCCGGGTTAATGAAGGCTTCATCTGTGGGGGCGGGGGGGGGGGGTGGAGGGGGGAGGAGGGGGGAATGAGAGGGGAGGGCTGGTTAACTGTGGGAGTTTTCACATCAGATGTTGATCAACACATACACTACTGCAGGGGCTGGGCACCCCCAGCTGCCCCCCCACCCCTCTGTGGGAGATCCCCAGGACTCTCCGGACAACCCCGGACCTGATTTCCTGCATCACAACAAGATCCCACGTCTGAGGGAGGGAGCCTCCCTGGGTGAGGGAGCTGCCTGGTCGACCTACAACCTGCGGCGATGATTGGCAGAGAGCAAGAGTTGGTGAAGGGGGCAGGGCGAGGCCGCAGAGGGGCGGGGCCTAGCTGGGGTTGGGAGGTGGGGCCTCAGAGAAGGGCGGAGTCTGGTTGGGGTTGAGGGACAGGGCAGAGAGGGGAGGGGCCTGGCTTGGGTTGAGAGGCGGGGCCTAGATGGCAATGAGAGGCGGGGCCTCTGGGAGGGTGGGGCCCCAGTGGGGTTGAGGGGCAGGGCCTGGCTTGGGTTGAGGGACAGGGCAGAGAGGGGCAGGGCCTGGCTGGTGTTGAGGCGGGGCCTGCCTTGGGGTTGAGAGGCGGAGCCTCCGAGAGGGGTGGTCTGGCTGGGGTTGAGAGGTGGGGCCTCAAGAGACGGGAGGGGACTAGACGGCATTGAGAAGGCGGAGCCTCAGGGAGGGCGGGGCCCCAGTGGGGTTGGGGGGGGTGGGGACGAGAGGGGTGGGGCCTAGATGGCATTGAGAAGGCGGGGCCTCGGGGAGGGCGGGGCTGTGGGATTGAGGGCGGGGCCTAGATGGCGAGAAGATGGAGCCTCAGGGAGGGCGGGGCCCCAGCGGGGTTGGGGGTGGGGACGAGGGGTGGGGCCTAAATGGCATTGAGAAGGCGGGGCCTCAGGGAGGGCGGGGCTGTGGGATTGAGGGTGGGGCCTGGATGGCATTGAGAAGGCGGGGCCTCGGGGAGGGCAGGGCTGTGGGATTGAGGGCGGGGTCTGGATGGCATTGAGAAGGCGGGGCCTCAGGGAGGCGGGCCCCAGTGGGATTGAGGGGCGGGGCTTCAGGGGCGAGCACAGGCCTTACCTTGAATACTGAGCATCTGCCCTAGCTTCAGCGCGGCCCCCCGCACCTTGCAGAGGGTGCTGACGATCCTCTCGGCGTTCCTCTCCGACAGCACGGTTCCGGGGCTCCGCAAGATCCCTGGAAGGGGGAGGGGGGAGGGAAAAGAGAGCGATCCCAGGGTGAGGGCGAGAACGTGCTCGGCCCACGGTTCCAGAGTCCTGCCCTCTCCCAGGGCCTTTTCTGGCACTATGTAAATGCGGAGAGGGTTTCTGCCTCCACCCCACTCAGGCAGCGAGTTCCAGACCCCCGGCGCTCACAGAGTGAAATAATCTTCCCCCGTCTCCCCTCTAATCCCCCCCACCCATTCACTGCAGCCTGTGCCCCCAGTGACTGCCCTCTCTGCTGGGGGAGACTGGCCCTTCCTGTCCCTCCTATCCCGGTCTCTCAGGGTCTGACCCACCTCAGTTCAACCCCTTTGACCCAAGGAAACACCCCTGGCCTGGACAGTCTCCCCTGGTGACGAGAGCCCCCCAGCCCTGAGCAGGGCCCAGTAAACCCCCCTCCGCACCCCCTCCAGCGCGGACATACCCCTCCTGCGGTTTGGGGACCAGGACGGGGCCCAGTGCTCCAGCAGTGGTGTTTTCGACGGCTCCAGATGTGGCCTCCCTGCTCTGGCCCTCCCTGCCCCTGCTGGTGAAGGCAGATGCCCCACACGCCTTCTGAACCCCCCTCGCCCACCTGTCACGCTGCCTCCAGGGACCTGTGGACCACCTCCCCCCCCAACGTCCCTCCAACCCTCCCCACCCCTCGGTCACCTCCCATTCACCGCCACCTCCCTCCCTGGTCTGTAATTTTGTGTATCTTCTTACAAAGGAGGCCCTTCGGCCCATCAACTCCCCCCAGATTCTACCCCTCACCCACACACTAGGGGGGCAATTAACCCGCCGACCCCGCACATCGTAGGGATGTGGGAGGGAACCGGAGCACCCGGGAGAAACCCACGGGGTCACAGGGAGAAGGTGCAAACTCCACGCACACACAGACACACACACACAGCGCTGGAGGTCGGGATCGAACCCGGGTCTCTGGGGCTGTGAGGCAGCAGCTTCACCCGCTGTGCCACCGTGCCCTGCAAGAAACTAGACATCTTCATGAATTCACCTTCCCTCCCCTCCACAGATGCTGCTCGGCCCGCTGAGTTTAATCTTATGCTCACTTGGGACAGGTCGGCAGTGTGTCCTTCTGAAAGAAGCCGTTCTAAAAGGAAAATGCGGAAACTCAGAGATTTAAACCATTCATTCGGAGGAGGATGTTTCAGACAGGGACTGGTGAATCGTATGGGGGAGATTGTAAACAGGAGGTGGGCTACAGCCCCTCTCTCTTTGAGCAGGGTCCAAGAAACAGAACATTAACCAACATCCAGGCGCCTTCCCTAGACGGACATGTCTAACAAAAGAGAAATATTTAACAAAACAAAAAACGTCTTGAAATTCGGTGGCCTGGAGCTCACCAGAACAGCGGCGCAGCGGGTAGAGCCGCTGCCTCGCAGCTCCAGAGACCCAGGTTCGATCCCGACTTCCATCACCAAGTGCGTGTGTGGAGCCTGCACCTTCTCCCCGTGACCACGTGGGTTCCCCCCCCCCACCCCCCGGGTGCTCCGGCTCCCTCCCACATCCCAACGGCGTGCCGGGTCGGTGGGTTAATTGGCCGCTAGTTTGTGGGTGAGGGGTAGAATCTGGGGGGTGGTAAATGGGAATAAAGTGGGACCAGTGTGGCAATAATGTAAATGACAGAGTGGACCAAAGGGCCTGTAGAGACCCCCAAGCTCTGCTCCCCTCAATAAAGACAATTAAGCAGAAATAGAGGAATAAAACTTGAAAGGTAAAAGATCTTAAAATCCAATACTTTGGACCACAGCGGGGATAGAATCCTCTCCCTTAATTCACCTCCATTAGTAGTGCCGATAGAGGCCTACAATCAAGGCATCACACCTTCCTGCACAGGTCCACTCTCACTAATGTAGCAGAGAATTGTATGGAGGTTCCCCTTGGACAGACCGGTCATACACAAGACCGTGCCGAGCTGCTGATTAGACTTCCAAGAGGACGTCGGGTACCCGAGCGACCAGCCTGCCAAGCCAAGGCCTGAGGCCTGTGAAGCTATGACTGATCGGCACCTTCATCATTGGGTCAGCAATCAAAGGCCAGGCTGGCGAAAATGGCGATGACAAGGGCGATGCGTGGATGTTAGGGCTGGTGTTGGGAACCGTGTCAGAGAGGGCTGGAACGGAGGCTGTTGTCCACAGGATGTAGATCTGGGGCAGGAGGCAGGTCAGTCTGTGGGATATCCCCAGAACTGGGAATATCCCTGGCAGAGATGTGAATAAACAGCGACTCTGTACAGTTACACAGTGAGGGACCCTCACCCTGAATAAACAGCGACCCTGTACAGTTACACAGTGAGTGACCCTCACCCTGAATAAACAGCGACTCTGTACAGTTACACAGTGAGTGACCCTCACCCTGAATAAACAGCGACTCTGTACAGTTACACAGTGAGGGACCCTCACCCTGAATAAACAGTGACCCTGTACAGTTACACAGTGAGTGACCCTCACCCTGAATAAACAGCGACTCTGTACAGTTACACAGTGAGTGACCCTCACCCTGAATAAACAGCGACTCTGTACAGTTACACAGTGAGGGACCCTCACCCTGAATAAACAGCGACCCTGTACAGTTACACAGTGAGTGACCCTCACCCTGAATAAACAGCGACCCTGTACAGTTACACAGTGAGTGACCCTCACCCTGAATAAACAGCGACCCTGTACAGTTACACAGTGAGTGACCCTCACCCTGAATAAACAGTAACTCTGTGCAGTTACACAGTGAGTGACCCTCACCCTGAATAAACAGCGACTCTGTACAGTTACACAGTGACCCTCACCCTGAATAAACAGCGACTCTGTACAGTTACACAGTGAGTGACCCTCACCCTGAATAAACAGCGACTCTGTACAGTTACACAGTGAGTGACCCTCACCCTGAATAAACAGCGACTCTGTACAGTTACACAGTGAGTGACCCTCACCCTGAATAAACAGCGACTCTGTACAGTTACACAGTGAGTGACCCTCACCCTGAATAAACAGCAACTCTGTACAGTTACACACAGTGAGTGACCCTCACCCTGAATAAACAGCGACTCTGTACAGTTACAGTGACCCTCACCCTGAATAAACAGCGACCCTGTACAGTTACACAGTGAGTGACCCTCACCCTGAATAAACTGCGACTCTGTACAGTTACACAGTGAGTGACCCTCACCCTGAATAAACAGCGACTCTGTACAGTTACACAGTGAGTGACCCTCACCCTGAATAAACAGCGACTCTGTACAGTTACACAGTGAGTGACCCTCACCCTGAATAAACAGCGACTCTGTGCAGTTACACAGTGAGTGACCCTCACCCTGAACACGACACTTGTGAACTGACGCAGACACCCACGAGGGGACACAGCGGATGGCACTCACCTCCCGTTCTCTCTCTGCCTCTCAAGCTCTTCCTCGTGACTTCCACCAGCGTGCTGACTCCGACTCGGACGGCGAGCCCTGGCGAGGGACGACACCATTGGAGGTCGCGATTACAGCACCGCCCACACAACTCTGCCCCGACGCGCCCCCGCCCGCGCGCTCTCTGCTTCCCTGACTCCCGGGGGACTCCACGCGAGGGACGGCACAGCAAGGGCAAGGCGGCTATTTGGCCCTTCAGTCCCGCTCTGCTACGTAGTACTATCACTTCTGCCCCATTCTCCCACCTGGTCCCCTGACCCCTAACTCCTGTATGGACCATATATCCCGGCTTGGGATATATCCATGAGAATCCATACATTCCTATAACTGGAACACAGAACATAGAACATAGAACAACACAGCAGAGGAACAGGCCCTTCAGCCCACCATGTTGGGCCCAACTAATTAAACTAGTAATTAAAACTCCTAACTAAACCAATCCCTTCTGCCTGCACAGTGTCCACATCCCTCCATCCCCTGTACATCCGTGGGCCTGTCTAAAAGCATCTTAAACCCCTCTATTGTATCTGCCTCCACCCCCACCCCTGGCAGCACATTCTAGGCACCCACCGCTCTCTGTGTAAAAAAAACTTTCCCCGCACATCTCCTTTGAACTTAACCCCCTCTCACCTTAAATGCACGCCCTCTAGTATTAGACGTTTCCATCCTGGGGAAAAAGATACGGGCTGTCCACTCTACCTATGCCTCCCATAATCTTATAAACCTCCATCAGGTCTCCCCTCAGCCTCTGCCGCTCCAGAGAAAACACCCCAAGTTTGTCCAACCTCTCCGTATAGCTCATGCCCTCTAATCCAGGCAGCATCCTGGTGACCCTCTTCTGCACCCTCTCCGAAGCCCCCACACCGTTCCTGTAACGTGGCGGCCGCTGGGATTGAACCCCCTATCCGAAATCTCCGACATTTCTCCCCTGATTTCAGGCCCGATTCCCGGTCTCCCGGACAATGGAGGCCACCTTCCCATCAATCGCACCACTTCCCCGTGGAACTCGCCGGCGCAGCCTGTCAACCCGGGCGAGCCGGTCACATGACACACGGGACCTACCGCCAAAATTGGCCAGTCGCTCGAGGCGGCTGGTCGGAACTTTCAGCTCCCGTGCTTTGTCGCTCAACTGCAATAAAACACAGTGCGTTACAGGAGCCCTTCGGACAACAGCAAAACTCCCCGAGAAACGCCTCCATCCCAACCTGTCCCGGGAGTGTGTGATGGGACGGTGTGGAGGGAGCTTCACCCTGTGTCTGACCCCGGGACCGTGGGATGGGACGGAACGGTGCGTAAGGGGTGCACCCTGATGCAGGTTACCTTCTGCCGGGGTGTGTGCTCTCCTGGGGTCACCTTGGTGTCTCGAGCCTTCTGCAGGTCCTCGGAGGTCAGGGTTCGGACAGCGGTGGAGCTCGGGCGGAGATGTTCGGCGGTGCCGGGGAGAAGGGGCGAGCGAGGGGGATCCCACGCCGAGGTGGGGCACTGCGCTCTGCTGCCCGGTCCAGGAAACCTGCCCAGCCCCGCCCTGGTCCAGGAGCTTATGGCATGCCGAGGAACGGACGTACATCGCAGTGCCGACTCCACCTGCGGCCGAGACGCCCACCGTTCCTGCATGGGGAACAAGGAGGTGGTCCACTGGTGAAAGACGTTCCCATAACCCGGGCAATTGCAGGAGCATCGGGGACACCCCACCAACAGCCAACCTACACCTCGATGCCCAACTACTCCCTACCTACACCCAACTACACCCAACACACACCCCAACTACACACAACCCTATACCTAACACCCAACCTATACCCCTACACCCAACACACACCCCTACACCCAACACACACCCCTACACCCCAATACTCAACCTACACCCCACTTACACCCAACCTATACCCCTACACCCAACATACACACAACCCACACCTAACCACATCAATCCCACACCCCGACACCAAAACTACACCCATCCTACACCCAACATACACTGTACTATGGAGGGTCATGGCTGTCACATGACAGTGACAACACTGACCCCATCTGGTTGGATGACAGCACTGCACCTACCTGGTCAGAAGACACACCACTGTCAATCAAGGTTTGGCTCCACCCCACCTATTAGTGCACACCTATCTACTGGACCTTTAAACACCTTTGTACCTGACGCACTTGACCATTGGCCCTTTTGAACTACCTAGGCTGGACCACCCAGCCCTCCAGCACTATAAAGAGTGCCACATGTGCTTGGTTCTGCCTCTTTGTTGCCTCTGAGGGATGCTGAGTTAAACTCTGCACTGCTTCAGAGTAATTAGTTAGAATATCCCTCTGGCATAGAGCTGGTGCTTGCATTGAGTCGAGAGGTGGCATGTGTCGTTCTGTTTCTTCCTTGATTTGTTTGTACCCAGTTTGTCATGTGCGCGCGCATCTCACCCTTGTTGCGATTTCCCCCCACATTCGCGATCACCCATGTGCGTGTGTATGTGTGCGCTTGTTCCCGTTTATCCTGTCCTAGGTTTGCCTTTCATAAATAAATCATTCTAACTCCAAAGACTGTGTCCAGAGTCCTTGCCCTTTGAGACCTTACGAACTTGTCTTACGACATACACCCACCTACATCCCAACACCCAACTACACCAAACCCTTAACCCCACACCCCTTCACCCAACCACATCCAACCTACACTGCCAAAGTGCCATGCCCAACTTTACCCAACCTGCACCCCGACACCAAACCCCTGACCTTCACCCATCTCACACTCCTACACTCAACCTAAACCCACCTACTCCCAACTAATACCCATCCCATAACGCTACACCCAACCTACTCCCCCACAGACTAACACCCAACCTACACCCAGCTACACCAAACCTACACTTATCTCACACCCCAACATGGAACCCACACCCAACCAGAGCCATACACCCAACCCACACCCAACCACCCCTGCACTCACCCTGAACCTCCCACCCAGCTCAATGACCCCATAACCCAGCAAAAGCCTCCAACCACCCCTCACGCCCACTCCAATGATCCAACCCTACACCGAGAGCAGCCAAATCCCCAAACCTCCCCCCTCCGCCCAAACCTGGAAAACACCCCCAAACCAACCCGACCCCCTCCTCCGTCCACCCATAACACCCCCCCCAAAACCTAACCCTACCCCCAGCACGCCCCATAACTCCACCATATCCCAATCCATTGACCCATCCACAGCCCCCATCCCCACCACATCCTCCGCACACTCCGACATTACCATGGAAACCGTGGCACCAGAGTGGTTGAGTCCTCGGCCTAGGGTCCTCCTCAGCACGGACGCCATGGCAACCTCACCTGTAGGGTGGAGGAAGTGTCAGAGGTCAACAGAGCAAACCTGGCGGGGGAGTCGGGGCGGGTGGGTCGACTCCCCCCCATCCACAAGCCACCCCAACATTTCTGCTGCCCTCAAGCATGCTAATAGAGGGGTTTCTCTGCCACATTGCATGCTGGGATAGCCCTTCCTCCATTGCTACATGTTACAGATGGGGGAAGTGGCTGGCTCTTTCAACCCTGGTTCTGGTCAGTGGATGGCTCGAACAGTTACCAGCCTCGCCCAGAGACGTAGCGATAAGCTGACCGCAAATCTGCGTTGACGGGAATCAAAGCAGGTCTTCACTTGCGCCAGGTTTCAAAAGCGCAAACCATCCCCATGCGCAGACCTGCATTCGTGTAGCGCATTTTCACAATACCACAGTCAGCCAACTGAAATGGTGTCGATGTCGTCACCCAACCAACTGAAGGACACAGGAAAACGGGAGCAGGAGGACGCCACTCGGCCCCTCAAGCCTGCCCCGACATTCAATAAGATCATACTCCGGGGCCTCAACTCCTCTTCTGTGCCAGTTCCCCACAGCCCTCAAATTCCCTCAAAATGGATCACCAGGATGTTGCCGGGACTGGAGGGCTTGAGTTATAAGGAGGGACTGGACAGGCCGGGACTGTTTTCCCTGGAGCGAAGGAGGCCGAGGGGTGACCTTACAGAGGTTTATAAAATCATGAGGGGCATCGATAAGGTGGATGGGTCACCGTCTTTTCCCCAGGGTGGGGGAGTCCAAAACCAGAGGGCACAGGTTTAAGATGAGAGGGGAAAGACTTAAAGGGCAAGTTGTTCACACAGAGGGTGGTGGGTGTATGGAACGAGCTGCCAGAGGAAGTGGTTGAGGCAGGTACGTTAACAACATTTAAAAGACTCTTGGACAGGCATATGGACAGGAAAGGTTTAGAGGGATACGGGCCAAATGCAGGCAAATGGGACTAGCTTGTATCTGGGCTGGCATGGATGAGTTGGGCCGAAGGGCCTGTTTCTATGACACCCCTTTAATTCCCCCCAGAGATCCAACCCCCACAACCCTCCGGGGGGAGAGAATTCCACAGTCTCCCCTCCCCGTGAGATGGTCCCCACACACCTTCATTTTAAACGACCGCCCCGCCATCCCCCAATCCTGTAACTACATCCCCTTGTTCGAGACCCTGTTCTGAGAAATCTACATGGCTGTCACGTGACAGTAATGACACTGACCCCCGCTGACCAGAGGACAGCATTGCTCCTCTGATCGGAAGTGATACTACTGTCAATCAAGGTGCGGCTCCACCCACCCCTCAGGTGTGGGAGTACCTTTTGCCTCTGAACTTACCTGACCACTCTGAACTTGCCTGACCAGTACCCTTTGTCTCTGAACCTGCCTGACCATTGGCTGTGGCAGGAACCTCTGTCTTTGGACCCCCCCCCCCCCCCCACACCATTGGCTTGTTTAAATCACAGAAGTGAGGCTCCACCCAGCCTCCTATCACCATAAAAAGGGCTGCCTCCCCTAGCCCTTCCTCTTTTGACGACCCCAGGAGTAGTGAGACAACACTGCAGAGATCATTGGTAAGAGTGCATCCCCACATGGTCAGGGAGCGTTTCACTCAGACTCAGGGAGCGTTAAGGGCCAATGCTAGTGTGGGACCAGCACTGAAGTGTTATATCCTGAAGTTGTACATTGTTATTGTCTGCTTGTTTGTATCAGTGTGTGTGTGTGTATGTGTGTGTATTCTACCCCAGTTGCGATCCCCTCTCATGTTCATGGTATCCTGTGCGTGAGTGAGCGTGTGTCTGTTCCCATCCATTCTGTCCCGTGTTTGCCTTTGTGATTAAACTAGTTTTGGTCTACAAAGCTCGAGTCCAGAGTCCTTGATCCTTAAGACAGCTAAAAGAACGATTTCACACAACAGATCCTCCCACCGGTGGAAACACCCCCACATCTCTCCCCCCCCCCCCCCATCACGTCCCCTCAGGGTCTGAGATGTTTCAGTGAGATCGCCGCCCTCGTTCTCCTCAACTCCCAGGAATACAGATCCAACTTCTTCAGCCTCTCTTGATCGGACAACCCTCTCATCCCGGGAATTAGCCCGGTGAGGCAGGCGCAGTATTGTAGCGGTTAGCATAACGCTATTACAGCGCCAGCGACCTGGGCTCAATTCCGGCCGCTGTCTGTAAGGAGTTTGTACGTCCTCCCCGTGTCTGCGTGGGTTTCCTCCATGTGCTCCGGTTTCCTCCCACATTCCAAAGACGTACGGGTTAGGAAGTTGTGGGCGTGCTATGTTGGCGCTGGAAGCGTGGCGACACTTGTGGGCTGCCCCCAGAACACTCCACGCAAAAGATGCATTTCACTGTGTGTTTCGATGTACACGTGACTAATAAAGAAATCTTATCTGAACGTCTTCTGGGCTGCCTCCAATGCTGGTACACGTTTTCTTGAATAAATGCAGGCAAATGCGACGAGCCAACATGGACGAGTTGGGCCAAAGGGCCTGTTCCCTATAACTCTATGACACCCCTTTCATTTCTTATTAGGACAGAATCGGTAGACTTATGAGCAACCACCTGCTCTGAGGTGGGATTCTGAGAGACCAGCTGGGGCTCAAGGGTTAGCTGGAAGGTGGTACCTCTGACGGTGTAGCACTCCCTCGGTGGCAGGCAGAGTCTGGTCCGCACCCTTCTTGCCATGGTGGGACTGCTGGATTAGAGGGAGTCGACCAGGGTTTGTGTTCACTGGGGTTTAGGAGAGCCAGAGGGGATCTCACTACACCTTGCAAAACTCTTGACGGGGCTCTTTTGGGGAGGATGTTTCCCTCGGGTGGGGTGGGGTGGGGGGGGTGGTCAGGGCTTACAGAATAATGATTGAGAGGAGGAGAAATTTCTTCACCCGGGGGGGTTTATTCTCAACACTGGTGCCCCACAAGGCTGCGTCCTCAGCCCCCTACTCTACTCTCTATACACTCATGATTGTGTGGCCTAACTCCATCTACAAGTTTGCAGAAGATACCACCGTAGTGGGCCGTATCTCAAATGACTATGAGTCAGAGTACAGGAAGGAGACAGAGAGCTTAGTGGCACGGTGTCATGACAACAACCTTTCCCTCAATGTCAGCAAAACAAAAGAGCTGGTCATTGACTTCAGGAAAGGGGGCGGTGTACACGCACCTGTCTACATCAGTGGTGCTGAGGTCGAGAAGGTTGAGAGCTTCAAGTTCCTGGGAGTGAACATCACCAACAGCCTGTCCTGGTCCAACCACGTAGACGCCACGGCCAAGAAAGCTCACCAGCGCCTCTACTTCCTCAGGAGGCTGAAGAAATTCGGTATGTCCCCTTTGACACTCACCAACTTTTACCGATGCACCATAGAAAGCGTCCTGTCCGGATGTATAACGGCTTGGTACGGCAACTGCTCTGCCCAGGACCACAAGAAACTGCAGAGAGTTGTGGACACAGCCCAGCGCGTCACAGAAACCAGCCTCCCCTCCATGGACTCTGTCTACACTTCTCGCTGCCTCGGTAAAGCAGCCGACATAATCAAAGACCCCCACCCACCCCGGACATTCTCTCTTCTCCTCCCCTCTCCCCCCAGTCAGGCAGAAGATACAAAAGCCTGAAAACACGTACCACTGTGCTCAAGGACAGCTTCTATCCCACGGTGATAAGACTATTGGATGGTTCCTTAATACAATAAGATGGACACTTGACCTGACAATCTATCTTGCACCTTATTGTCTGCCTGGACTGCATTTTCTCTGTAGCTGTCACACTTTACTCTGTATTCTGTTATTGTTTGACCTTGTACTACCTCGTTGCACTGTGTAATGAATTGACCTGTACGATCGGTATGCAAGACAAGTTTTTCACTGTACCTCGGTACAAGTGACAATAATAAACCAATAAATTCTGTGGAATTCTCAACGAGAGGCGGCTGTGAGGGCAAGTCGCTGAGTCGCTAAAAAGGAGCTGGATAAACCTCCGGACATAATGTCAACAGGCTTGGGGAGAGAGAGGGATTATTGTATCGATAGTCTTGAAGGGCTGAATGGCCTACTCCTAGAATAACAGAGCATGGGAACAGGCCCTTCGGCCCATCGAGTCCGTGCCGACCATCGACCACCCATTTACTCCCATCCCATTTTATTCTCCCCACACTCCCATTGACTCCCCCCAAGATTCTCCCCCTCACCCACACGCTGGGGGGGGGGGCGGGGGTGGTCAATTAACCCACCGACCCCGCACGTCGTTGGGAATGTGGGAGGAGGGAACTGGAGCACCCGGGGGCAAACCCACGTGGATACAGGGAGAAGGTGCAAACTCCACACACACACAGGCACACGTGTGCACACAGCGCCGGAGATCGGATTCGAACCTGGGTCTCTGGAGTCCTGAGGCAGCGGCTCTACCTGCTGCGCCACTGTGGGGGGGGGATAATTACCCCAGGACAAAGGGAATGCTGATCTCCTGCATCCATCTGAAAGTGCAGGAGGGTCCCATGCTATCACCCTGTCCCATGGGGGGAGGACTTGCCCAGCAATGCCCTCCAGAACGGAACCCCAATTCCTCCAACCTCCTGAGCCACAGCTGGCCTGGAGCAATCCCGCGGATCGGCTCTCCCGCCGAGAAAGGCAGGGAGAGCCTGGCTCTTCCAGGGAACCAGCTGTCGGCTCAGGGAAACCCCGTGCCTGCATTCCCAGACAATTACCATCCTGTTCCTCCGGTCCAAGTGTCTGACCCACACACCCCTACCCCACCCCCGACTGCAACATGGGGGAAGAGGAGGGGCCTCCACGGGCCGGAAGAGGCCATTGGGTCTGGTCCACCACTCAACAGAACAGTACAGCACAGGAAACAGGCCCTTCGGCCCACAACGTCTGTACTGACCATGATGCACGTGGTCTACCTCCCTCCATTCCCGGCCTGTTCCTGTGCCTGACTAAATGCTTCGTAAACAGCTCTATCGTACCTGCCTCCACCCCCACCCCTGGCAGCCCGTTCCAGGCACCCACCACTCTCTGTGTAAAAAAAGCTTGCCCCCCCCCCCCACCTTAAAGCTGTGCCCTCTAGTATCTGGGGAAAAGATTCTGGCTGTCAACTTTATCTATGCCTCTCATAAATTTTATAAACTTCTATCGGGTTTCCCCGCACTCCTGAGAAAACAACCTCTCCTGATAGCTAATGCTCTCTAATCCAGGCAGCATCCTGGTGAAATTGAGACACAAGAGACTACAGACGCTGGAATCTGCAGCAACACACAATCTGCTGGAGGAACTCAGCGGGTCAGACAGCGTCTGTGGGGGTAGTGGACGGTCGGGAGCCTCCGTCACGACTGAAAGAGTAGAGGGGAGATAGCCAGTGTGGGGAGGTGAGGGGGAAGGGGTGGGGCAGGGGCTGGCAGGTGATGGGTGGATCCAGGTGAGGAGGGCGTGATGGGGAGGGGGGGGGTGGGAGTGGCTGGGAGGTGATAGGTGGAAGATGGGGCGTGGAACTAAATAAGGGAGGTGGGGCGGGGAGATGGGAACAGTGGGGGGGGGGCACCCTGGTGAACCTCTCCTGTGCCCTCTCCAAAGCCTCCGCGTCCTTCCCGTGATCCGGCGATCCCACTCCCGTCTCCCCCAACCCCTCAGGCCTCAAGAGTTAGCGTTTCCCCCACCCCTCCTCGACCACCCTCTGCGGAGCAGGGCCCCAAATCTCCTTTGCAATCGGAGGAAGGAGAAAGACAGAGCGCCGTCCCGCGGAGGGCTCCGAGGAGGTGGCACGGGAATTCCAAGCCCCGGCTCTCAAATCCTGCCCCCAGTCCCTGTTTGTGCACCCAACACCCGCTCTTCCTCCCCGCTACCCCCAACCTATCAGTTCCCAACTATACTCTGGAATCATAATCCTGACAGTATTCCAGAGGTGAAACTAAGCCAACACAGCAGGGTGTAGGGTACAGGATAATAAAGTGTCCGGCACTGTGTCTAGGAAGGAGAAATGAGAGACTGTGGACCTTGTCACCAGAGGCTCTTGCAAATTTCTACAGATGTACGGTGGAGAGCATCCTGACTGGTTGCATCATCACCCGGTACGGAGGCTCCAATGCACGGGATCGTAAGAGGTTGCAGAGGGTTGTAGACTCAGCCAGCTCCATCACGGGCACAACCCTCCCCACCATCGAGGACATCTTCAAGAGGCGGTGCCTCAAGAAGGCAGCATCCATCACTGAGGACCCTCACCACCCGGGACATGACCTCTTCTCATTACTACCATCAGGGAGGAGGTACAGGAGCCTGAAAAACCCACACTCACCGATTCAGGAACAGCTTCTTCCCCTCCGCCATCAGATCTCTGAACGGCCCATGAACCCAACCTCGTTATTCCTCTCTTGCACTTTTTATTTATTTTTGTAACTCACAGTAATTTTTACGTCTTGCACTGTACCTCTGCCACAGAAGACTTTTTCCCAGGGCGACAATGGCCAACACGAGGGGGCATAATTTTAAGGTGACTGGAGGAAGGTATAAGGGGGATGTCAGGGGTAAGTTCTTTTTTTTACACACAGGGAGTGGTGGGCGCATGGAACGCACTGCCGGCAGAGGTTGTGGGGGCAGATACGTTAGGGACATTTAAGACACTCTTAGATAGACACATGAATGATAGAGAAATGGAGGGCTACGTGGGAGGGAAGGGTGAGATAGATCTCAGAGCAGGATAAAATGTCGGCACAACATCGTGGGCCGAAGGGCCTGTACTGTGCTGTAGTGTTCGATGTTCTGTGTAAAACAACATAGATCAGTGATAATAAATCTGATTCTGGAATCTGGAGCAACAAACAGTCCCCTGGAAGAACTCAGCAGGTCGAGCAGCGTCTGTGGAAGGAAAGGAATTGTCAACATTTTGGGTCAAAACCCTGCCTCAGGACCGTATTAGAATGCAACCGTACCTGTAAAAAAAAATCCATTTTTTTCACCTTACCTCATCTTGCTAATTCCAGGGCCACAGTGTCTGTACCCAATCATGATGCCAATTTAAACTGCACGTGGTCCACATCCCTTGTAATGTGGGTGGCGCAGGGGTCGAGCCGCTGCCTCACAGCTCCAGAGACCCGGGTTCGATCCCGACCTCCGGCGCTGTGTGTGTGTGTGTGTGTGTGTGTGTGTGTGTGTGTGTGGAGTTTGCACGTTCTCCCTGTGACCAAGTGGGTTTCCCCCGGGTGCTCTGATTTCCTCGGTGGGTTAAATGCCTTCTGTAAATTGCTAATTCCAGTGTGTGGTGAGGGGTAGAATCTGGGGTGGGGGGGAGGGGGGAGTTGATGAGTTGATGGGTGTATTACATGGACATAAGAAATGGGATTGCTCTGAGAGCTAGCATAGACTCGATTGGCCAAATGGCCTCCTTCTTTGTCAGAAATAAGAGCAAGTATCTGAGATCATTTAACCCATGGAGTTCTGGTAATCTCTCGACATTCCCTTCCAAGAACCACACATCTTCCCTGCAGTGTGGGTTCTGGAACTGCTCACAGATCGGAGAGCATATCTCCCAACGGAGGTAGACGACGCATGCGAATATTCCCGGAAAAGCACTAGCCAGCACACAGATAGAAACACGCTCCTGAGCAATTTTACACAAAACTGCACCACCAAAGTAGGCACATGCCCAAGAGTACACAGAACCCATTCCCACACCAAATGTGCACACATACTTGTGTACAGAAAAAGCCACAAGTATACACAGAAAGAAATATGCATGAACCTGCACCAAAATGTGCCAATAAGAAAATAAAGATAAGAATCACTCACTAATGTATACAGAACACACATAAAAACTTTAAATTCAGAAAAATGCACACTAAATTACACAAAGCACACTAATATACACACTAAATGCAGAAAATGTGCTAAATATACACAGAAGTACAAAAACTAAGACATGCCAAACTGGACTAATATACAGCAAAAGCACCCTAGCATAAACTAAACAAATATACAGCAAAACACACCAACATACATGAAAGTTAGTCTCAGATAGACCAAAACCAATCTAATAGAAACCAAAATCAGTCTAAGATACACCAAAATTAGTGTAATATAGACCAAAATCAGTGTAATAGACCAAAATCAGTCCAATATAGATCAAAATCAGTGCAATACAGACCAAAATCAGTGTAATATAGATCAAAATCAGTCCAATATAGATCAAAATCAGTGTAATACAGACCAAAATCAGTGCAATATAGACCAAAATCAGTGCAATACAGACCAAAATCAGTGCAATACAGACCAAAATCAGTGCAATACAGACCAAACTCAGTGTAATATAGATCAAAATCAGTCCAATATAGATCAAAATCAGTCCAATATAGATCAGTGTAATATAGACCAAAATCAGTAATATAGACCAAAATCAGTCCAATACAGACCAAAATCAGTCCAATATAGATCAAAATCAGTGTAATACAGACCAAACTCAGTGCAATACAGACCAAACTCAGTGCAATATAGATCAAAATCAGTCCAATATAGATCAAAATCAATCTAATAGAGTCTAATATCAACCTAATACAAGTAAGACAGAGCTCACTTATGTACACTAACGTGTATCAGTCAGAGTGCCACATACAGACGCACCCAGACCGGCCCCGCACACAAATGAACCAGCACACACACACACACACACAGAGGAGCAGATACATCCCACGGTCTCCCTGCTCAAACACACTCGCCTGCTTTCACTTCTGCTGAAGGGTTTGCCTATTTACCGCCGGGTCCCGCTGCTTCAGCCCCGTCTCCGCTCCGCTCGCCCCGCTAACCCTGGGCACAATGCGGGCAGACCGAGCGCTGCATCGCTGTCTCATCGCTGCTATTCTTGCCTCGTCCGCCCGGACGCGATGCGCCGTCCCGCACGTATCCCGCCGGCCAGGAGCCCCAGGAATAACACCCAGCCGATTACCTCGTAGCACCCCGCCCTCCGAAGCACGACAGAGGGTTAAACCTGCAGGCAAAATAAATAAAGCAAAGGGGGGAGCGATTGTTGCCCCCAATAGAAACGCAGGACCCACCTTCCACTTTTATTTACAAATCCATGCATAATTGCATCAAAACAAAATCTCCCGGGTTGGGGAATAACTCCTCCGAGTTAAAGATCTGCAGACCATCGAACCATAGAACAGTACAGCACAATACAGGCCCTTCGGCCCACCATGTTGTGCCGACCTTTAAACCTTGCCTAAGACTATCTAACCCCTTCCTCCCACATATCCCTCTATTTTAAATTCCTCCATGTGCTTATTTAGCAATCTCTTGAATTTGACCAACGTACCTGCCCCCACCACCACCCCAGGCAGCGCATTCCACACCCCAACCACTCTCTGGGTGAAAAACCTCCCTCTGATATCTCCCTTGAACATCCCACCCATTACTTTAAAGCCATGCCCTCTTGTATTGAGCATTGGTGCCCTGGGAAGGAGGCGCTGGCTGTCCACTCTATCTATTCCTCTTAATATTTTGTACACCTCTATCATGTCTCCTCTCGTCCTCCTCCTCTCCAGAGAGTAAAGCCCTAGCTCCCTTAGTCTCTCCTCATAATCCATACTCTCCAAACCAGGCAGCATCCTGGTAAATCTCCTCTGCGCCCTTTCCAACGCCTCCACATCCTTCCTATAATGAAATGTTATCCCTGACAAGGGGATCATTTATTGCCCGTCCTGACCCCTGGTGCTGTCTGTGTGGAGTTTGGACGTGGGGGGGGGGGGGTCGGTGGTTAATTACCCCCCTTTGTGTGTGGGTGAGGGGTAGAATCGGGGGGGGGAGTTGACGGGAAGGTGGGGAGAATAAAAAATGGGGTTACTGTAGGATTAGTGTAAATGGGTGGTTACGGGTTAGTATGGACTCATTGGACCGAAGGGCCTGTTTCCGTGCTGTATCTCGCTAGGACTACTCTGAGTGGGACGGATCAGCTGCCAGGGCCCTGAGCTCTTGAATTCCCTCTCTAAAAACTCCTTTGGGATGCTTTGTGTCAAGTCCAGAATGGGGGGGTGGCGGGGGTGGGGGGCGGTAAATGGACTCCTTATTCCAACAGTTAGCGAGTTTTGTAACCAAGGTGAGGGGGTGTACGGTGGTGGGATAGAACCAGGAGAGGGGGACGAAGGTGGGTTGAGTGGTGTCACAACAACAACCTCGCACTCAATGTCAGCAAGACCAAGGAACTGATTGTGGACTTCAGGAAGGGGAAGTCGGGAGAACACACACCAGTCCTCACTGAGGGGTCAGCAGTGGAAAGGGTGAGCAGCTTCAAGTTCCTGGGCGTCAACATCTCAGAGGATCTGTCCTGGGCCCAACACATTGATGCAATCACGAAGAAGGCACGTCAGTGGCTCTACTTCATTGGGAGTTTGAGGAGATTTGGTACGTCACCAAAGGCTCTTGCAAATTTCTACAGATGTACGGTGGAGAGCATTCTGACTGGTTGCATCACCACCTGGTGTGGAGGCTCCAATGCACAGGATGGCAGAGGGCTGTAGACTCAGCCAGCTCCATCACTGGCACAACCCTCCCCGCCATCGAGGACATCTTCAAGAGGCGGCATCCGTCACTGAGGACCCTCACCACCCGGGACGTGCCCTCTTCTCGTTACTACCATCGGGGAGGAGGTACAGGAGCCTGAAGACCCACACTCAACGATTCAGGAACAGCTTCTTCCCCTCCGCCATCGGATTTCTGAACGGCCCGTGAACCCATGAGCACCACCTCATTGTTCCTCTTTTGCGTTATTTTTTTTTTTTTTGTAACTTACGGTAATTTTTATGTCTTGCACTGTACTGCTGCCGCAAAACAACAGATTTCACAACATACTTCAGTGATAATAAACCTGATTCTGATTCCCTTCGTATCTAGAAATCTATCCGCCTCCCTTCTGGACAAACTCGGTGAGGGAGCCTCCACAGCCCTCCTGCGGAGACAGTTCCAAGGATTCAGCCCCTTCTCGGTGAAGAAATTTCTCCCCATCTCAGCCCCCCTATTCTCAGACTGGGACCCTGGCTCCAGACCCCTCAAGCAAGTTGGAGACAGCCCCTCCCCACCTAACCTGTCACCATCCTCTCAGGGTGAATGGAGGGACTTCTTGTGGGAAAAAGTTGTTCATAATATGTTTATGTTTTCCTCGTGAATGTTGTGTACCTGATGCTCTGTGCCTGTGATGTTGGGGCAAGTATGTTTTTCAGTCCAGAGGATACTGCTCTGACAGGGTTGCTTTGGTCCTTGGATGGTGGTGAGGGAGGGGGTGTAGGGACAGGTGTTACACCTCCTGCGACTGCTGGGCTCAGGGAGGGGTGGGTGGGGAGGGAGGAGCTGACCAGCGAGTCTTCCCTCCTGCTCAAGTCCTTACAAAAGATCGTCCGTACTATGAAGGCCAGTCAGCCCATTAGAACTATCCCATTTCCCCTTGCATCAGCTCCCCGCTTTGGGACCCTGCTTGTGGAACCATTTCCCCTCCTGTTCTAAGGGGGTGGCTCGCGGTCAGGGTGAACCCACCGCTGTGTCCATATCGAGGTCCAATCCTGCGCAGGGCCGCCGTCCGCTCTCAGACGCCCCTTCGAATATCGAGGGGGGTAAATTGTCACAGTTACAGAGAGAGTGCAGTGCAGGCAGACAATAAGGTGCAAGGGCCACGATGAGGTAGATTGTGAGGTCAAGAATCCATCTTATCGTACTAGGGGACCGTTCAATAGTCTTATAACAGCAGGATAGAAGCTGTCCTTGAGCCTGGAGCCAGAGAGTGTTTGACCCCAATGGGTGCCAGGGTCATGTGATGATGTCACTTCTACCCGATTGGGTAACTTCCCTTGTCCAGTCCATGAGACCATTAGATATAGGAGCAGAATTAGGCCATTCGGCCCATCGAGTCTGCTCCGCCATGCAATCCTGGCTGAGTCTTTTCTCAATCCCAATTTCCCTGTAACCCTTAACCCCCCTACCAATCAGGAACCTATCGATCTCTGCCTTAAATACACCCAGTGACTTGGCCTCCACAGCCGTCTGCAGCAATGAATTCCACAGATTCACCGCCCTCTGGCTGAAGAAATTCCTCCTCATCTCTGTTCTAAAGGGATGTCCCTTCATTCTGAGGCTGTGCCCTCGGATCCCGGACTCTCCCGCTGATGGGAACATCCTCTCCACGTCCGCTCTATCCAGGCCTTTCAGTTTTCAGTGAGGTCCCCCTCATCCTTCTGAACGCCATCGAGTACAGGCCCAGAGACATCAAACGCTCCTCATGTGTTAACCCTTTCATTCCCAGGATCGTTCTTGTGAACCTCCTCTGGACCCTCTCGAGGAACAACACATCTTTCCTTAGATACGGGGCCCAAAATTGTTCACAATACTCCAAATGCGGTCTGACCAACGCCTTAAAAATTCTCAGCATTACATCCTTGCTTTTATATTCTAGTTCTCTCCTACTCCCCACCTCTGGGGGAAGAGCCAATCACCACAACCCATCAGGGAGTGATCCCACCTCAGGAACATGAGTGGCCAACGAGTTCAACTGCACCGTGGCTGTTGACATAGCATTTCCCATATCATTGACATGTCATTGTGGAGGAACAGGGGGATCTTGGGGTCCACGTCCATAGATCCCTCAAGGTTGCTACGCAGGTCGATAGGGTTGGTAAGAAGGCGTATGGGGTGTTGGCCTTCATTAGTCGGGGTACTAATTGAGTTCAAGAGCCGCAAGGTGATGTTGCAGCTCTGGTCAGACCACACTTGGAGTATTGTGTTCAGTTCTGGTCGCCTCATTATAGGAAGGATGTGGAAGCTTTAGAGAGGGTGCAGAGGAGATTTACCAGGATGCTGCCTGGATTGGAGACCATGTCTTATGAGGATAGGTTGAGTGAGCTCGGGCTTTTCTCTTTGGAGAGGAGGAGGATGAGGGGTGACTTGATAGAGGTGCACAAGATGATAAGAGGCATAGATCGAGTGGACAGTCAGAGACTTTTTCCCAGGGTGACAATGGCTAACACGAGGGGACATAATTTTAAGGTGATTGGAGGAAGGTATAAGGGGGATGTCAGGGGTATCTGCCGGCAGAGGTTGTGGGGGCAGATACGTTAGGGAGATTGAAGAGACTCTTAGATAGACACATGAATGATAGAGAAATGGGGGGCTATTTGGGAGGGAAGGGTTAGATAGATCTTAGCACAGGATAAAATGTCAGCACAACATTGTGGGCCGAAGGGCCTGTACTGTGCTGTAGTGTTCGATGTTCCATGTTATGCTGATTTTTATTGAAGTCATGCAACAGAAACTAACAAACTTTGGAACCCGATGCTTACATGGATCCAGTCAGTGTTGGTTCTAGCCACATGGAATGTTATCCCGACCTGATCCAGACTCAGACAGAAGGAAGTATCCTCAGTATCCTGGGTTACAGGCTATCCAAGGTCTCTAACCCTGACCTCCACCACCGACTCCCTGAGCCCTGGAAGGGAGGGCGATCGGAATAGGCTGGGACTGTTTTCCCTGGAGCAAAGGAGGCTGAGGGGTGACCTATGGAGGTTTATAAAATCGTGAGGGGCCTGGATAAGTTGGAGTCTGTCACAGTCTGTTTCCCAGGGTTGGGGGAGTCTGAAACGAGAGGCCACGGGTTTAAGGTGAGAGGGGAGAGATTTAAAGGGGACCTGAGGGGCAAGTTTTTCACAGAGGGCGGTGGGTGTGTGGAACGAGCTGCCAGAGGAAGGGGTAGAGGCGGCTATGGTTACAATGCTTAAGAGACATTTGGACAGGTACATGGATAGGAAAGGGTTAGAGGGATAGGGGCCAAATGCAGGCAAATGGGACTAGCTTAGGTTGGTCTGGACAAGATGGGCCGAAGGGCCTGTTTCCGTGCTGTATGACTCTATGACCTTCCTTCACCATCTTTTTCTCCTTCTCTCTTTCTCTCAGTTCCTGTTCGTTGCTTCTCTCCCATGTTCCCACCCTCCCCCTCTCTTCTCCCTCAGTCCCTCGGTGACCCAGCGCCCTGGCCGGGTTTTCAGCCTCTGGGACAGGGAGCCGACAGTTGGTGGGTTTGATTTCCCGGGCGGCTCTCCTGGTTCCGGAGCCCTTGCTGTTGACGGCCACGAAGGAAGTGAGGCGGGCGCCTGAGCTGATCGCAGCCGCCCGGGCCGGGCGGTCGGTGCTGAGAGGGTTCCAGAGGTCAGGGAGGCAAGAAAGGGGCGATTCAGACTGGGGAAGGGTGAGGTGATGCACGGTGGCGCGGCGGGTAGAGCTGCTGCCTCCCAGCCCCAGAGACCAGGGTTCAATCCTGACCTCCGGTGCTCTGAGTGTGCGTGCGTGCGTGTGTGTGTGTGTTTGTCTGTGTGTTGGGGTGTCTGTGTGTGTGTCTCTCTCTCTCTCTCTCTGTGTGTCTCTTTCTCTGTGTTGGGGTATCTGTGTGTGTCTCTCTCTCTCTCTGTGTTGGGGTGTCTGTGTGTGTGTCTCTCTCTCTGTGTTGGGGTGTCTGTGTGTGTGTCTCTCTCTCTGTGTTGGTGTGTCTGTGTGTGTGTGTCTCTCTCTCTCTGTGTTGGGGTGTCTGTGTGTGTGTCTCTCTCTCTGTGTTGGTGTGTCTGTGTGTGTGTGTGTCTCTCTCTCTGTGTTGGTGTGTCTGTGTGTGTGTCTCTCTCCCTCTGTGTTGGGGTGTCTGTGTGTGTGTCTCTGTGTGTGTGTTGGTGTGTGTTTGTCTGTGTATTGGTGTGTGTGTCTCTCTCACTGTGTGTTGGGGTGTCTGTGTGTGTGTCTCTCTGTGTGTGTTGGTGTGTGTTTGTATGTGTGTCTGTGTGTTGGTGTGTGTGTGTGTTGGTGTGTGTGTGTATGTGTGTGGAGTTTGCACCTTCTCCCTGTGACCGCGTGGGTTTCCCCGGGTGCTCCGGTTCCCTCCTACATCCCAACGACGTGCGGGGTCGGTGGGTTAATCGGCTGCTGTAATTTGCCCCTCACTGTGTGGGTGAAGGGTAGAATCGGTGGGGGGGGGGGGGGGGGGGAAGCGGAGTTGATGGGAGTGTGGGGAAAGAGGGTTACCAGAAAATAAATGGAGGTTGCAGATACGGGCAGAGAAGTGGCAGCTGGAGTTTAGTCCCGGCAAGTGTGAGGTGTCGCACTTTGGTCAATGTAAAGGGACAGTACACAGTTAATGGCAGGACCCTTAACAGTGTTGATCTACAGAGGGATCTTGGGGTGCAAGTCCACAGCTCCCTGAAAGTGGCCACGCAGGTAGACAGGGCGGTAAAGAAGGCGTACGTCACGCTTGCCTTCATCGGTCAGGGCGTTGAGTACAAGGGTCCAGAAGTCACGTAGCAGCTGCCTAAAACTTTGGATAGGCCGCGTTTGGAGTACTGTGCGCAGTTCTGGTCGGCGCCATTACAGGAAGGGTGTGGAGGCTTTGGAGAGGGTGCAGAAGAGGTTCACCAGGACGCTGCCTGGATCAGAGGGCGTGAGCTATAAGGAGAGGTCGGACAAACTTGGAGCGGCAGAGGCTGAGGGGAGACCTGATAGAGGTTTATAAGATTACGAGAGGCACAGATAGAGTAGACAATCAAGAGTCCTCTTCCCAGGGTGGAAATATTTAATACTAAAGGGGAGGGGGAAAGTTCAAAGGAGATGTGCGGGGCAAGTTTTTTTACACAGAGAGCGGTGGGTGCCTGGAATGTGCTGCCAGGGGCGGGGGTGGAGGCAGATACGATAAGAGGGGTTTAAGAGGCTGTTAGACAGACACGTGAATAATCCGGGCATGGAGGGCTGTGGATCACGTGCAGGGAGAAGGGATTAATTTAATTTGGCATCCGGGTCAGCACAGACATTGTGGGCCGAAGGGCCTCTCTCCCTGTGCCGTTCTGCGCCTTATGAATGGAATTGCTCGGAGAACCAGCATGGATTCAATGGGCCAAATGGCCTCCTTCTCCCCCCCCCTCCACCCATAAGGAAACAAGAAATAATAACTGATTTTACAATCGGTGGGGGGAAGGAGAATGGTTGGATGGTTTGGGGGGGGTGGGGAGTGGGGAGGGGGGAATTAGATGGGGAGACGTGGAAGGTTATTTCACTCCGTGAGTGCCGGGGGTCTGGAACTCGCTGCCTTAGTGGGGGGTGGAGGCAGAAACCCCCCCACACAGCGCCCTGGGATGGGCCCTCGGAGAGCCGAGAGCTGACTAGCACGGATACGATGGGCTGCACGGCCTCAAAGGATCCTGCACTGGTTGCGAGCCGGGCGGGGTGGGAGGTGCGGAGAGAGGGGCGTGCGCGGACCCTCCGCAGGGAGGTGGGACCCCGGGCGGGAGGGGAGGAGGTGTCGAGCGGGGTCTGAGGTCGCCGGAAGGCAGCGGCCCCCGTGTGCCGGACACAGGAATGGGGTCAGCTCCCTGGCAGCGGGGAGGGGCCGGGCGGTCTCCCCCGCCCCAGCGACGCACCGACCGGCACGTAGCGCTGCACACACAGCCAGTCTGGGATTAGCATCAGACACGCTGCCACAATGACCGTGCCGTGGGCTGTCAGCAGGGCTTAACTCTGCCGAGGCCGCCGGCGGGACGTGATGCAAGGTGACAGCTGTAATTCCCGAGGTCGGGAGGGAGCTGGGCTCAGAACAAAGGCTGACCTCAATACAGCGGGTCAGGAACGAGGGCAGGGTCCTGTGGGGGGAACATACACACAGACACACACAGACACACACACACAATAAAACACTAACCGGGGGGGGGGGGGGTGAAGACCGCCCCCATCCTCAGTGACAGAGGGGCCCAGTGACTGACCGCTGGAGATGAAGCTGAAGAACTCATCCTGAAGGGCCAAGCAGAGAATCCGTCTCCGTTCCCTGCGGAGATCCCCACCCTCACCCACCCCGGTCTCCAGTCAAGTCGATCGGCTCCCCGTCATATCTGGAGAACCCCGGACTCAGCAAAGGTCCCGGGACCAGACACACACCCCGGCTGTAGTACAGAGGAGCTGAGCTCCGGAACTGGCTGTGCCTCTGGCCGAGCTGTTCCAGTCCAGTTACAGCACCCACCCCCCCCCACCCCCCCAGGCATCTACCCCACAATGGGGCAAATTGCCCAAGTATGTCCCATCCATGAAACGCAGGGCAGATCCCACCTGGCTAATTACGGCCCGGTCGGTCTACCCTCGGTCACCGGCAAAGTGAGGGGAGGTGAGGTCGACAGCACGATCACCTGGCACTCACTCCCCAGTGAGCTGCTCACCGATGTCCAGTCTGGGTCTCACTGGGACCACCGGGCTCCGGACCCCACCACAGCCCGGGTCCACGCACGGACCGACGAGCTGGACTCCGGAGGTGAGGCGGGAGTGACCACCCTCGAGTGTTTGACCGAGTGAGGCATCTGGTAAACCCGAGGTCAGTGGGCATCGGGGGTGGGGGGTGGGGGGGGGACCACTCCAGTGGTCGGAGTCAGACCCCACACAGAGGAAGGTGGGTGTGGGTGTTGGAGGTCAGCCATCCCAGTCCCGGGACATCACTGCAGGAGTTCCTCAGGGCAGTGTCCTGGGCCGGACCATCTTCAGCTGTTTCATTAGTGACCTTCCTCCCATCGTAAGGTCTGGTGTGGGGACACCGAGCGTCCTGCGTCCTGCAAGAGCAGGACAACACTCGGACGGTGTCCATAAACTGTTTTGCTCTCAAGGTGCCAGGCGGTGAGCAGCAGTTACACCGGGGGGAGCCCAACCGCCACCCCGACACTAACGGACGTTCCGGTCGCGGAGATCCCCCGCCGTCAGGACCCCCGGGGGGTCACCACTGAAGCCCCAGCGGACGGGCCACGTCAATGGCCTGGCTGCAGGAGCAGGGGAGAGGCCGGGGATCTGGTGTGGGTGAGGGGGGCTCCCCCGGGGTCCTTCCCTCCCCATCACGGCCTCTGGGAGCTGCTCACGGCCCTGGACCCCGGCAATGCAGGGGTCAGCTCCCCGCTGTGGGACGCGGACGTGGGAGGGTGAACACAACACACACACACACACACCCTGACCCACACACACACACACACACACCCTGACCCACACACACACACACACACACACACACACACACTGACACACACACACCCTGACCCACACACACACACACAGACACAATGACACACACACACACTCAGAAACACACACCCTCACACACACCTAGCCACACACACACTGTCATGCGCACACACACCCTCACACACAGACACACACACCCTGACACATACACACACACCCTGACACATACACACACCCCCTGACACACAGACACACACGCACACCCTGACATACACACACAGAGACACCCACCCTGACACACACACACCCTAACACACACACACACACACACACCCCGACACACAGACGCATACACCCTGATATACACACACACACACACACACCCTGACACATACACCCTGACAGACACACACATTGACACACACACACACACACACACTGACAGACTGAAGCCCGAGATTCCCCCCCCACCACACTTCCCCCGGAGGGGACGGGGAGTGGGAGAATTTTAAACATTCAGTGTGGGCTGCAGGAAACGGCGGCGAATTGTGGGAAGCCCTTCCGCCGGACGTGCCCGACTGTGGGATCGGTCCCTGGAACCCGCGGCCCATGGGCTCCCGCTGGTGACCAACGGCATGCTGTCAATGCCCTCAACATCTGGCGGCTCAGCTGGATGGTCTCCCGGCAACCCACACTCCCCATCCTCCGTCAACCTACACATCCCAAAATGGCGACCAGTCCCGAATCCCGGTGTAGGGACCACCGGGAAGGTGGAGGGAGGTCGCAGGGACCCATCTTGCCCTCAGCACCCATCCTACACGATGAAAGGGTCCCAATAGGAATGGTGTGAGGGGTCGGAGGGTTAATCGGCTGCTGTAAAAGTTGCCCCCCCCCCCCCCAGTGTGTGTGGGTGAGGGGGTGGGATCCAGGGGCAGTTGATGGGAATGTGGAGCTTGTCTCTCTGCCGGACAGTCAGGACATCAAACGATAACCTTCAAGTGGAAGAGAATTTGAGTGCAAGAGACCAGGAGATATGGGAGGAGAATTAGGCCATTCGGCCCATCGAGTCTGCCCCGCCATTGTCCTGCAATTCCACCCCATTCTCCTGCCTTCTCCCCGTAACCCTTAACCGCCAACTTACCAATCGAGAACCCGTCAATCTCTGCCTTAAATACACCCAATGACTTGCCCTCTGTGGCAACGAATTCCACAGATTCACCGCCCTGTGGCTGAAGAAGTTCCTCCTCATTCCAGTTCTGAAGGGACGTCCCTTCATTCTGAGGCTGTGCCCTCGGATCCTGGACTCTCCCACCGACGGAAACCTCTCCACGTCCACTCTATCCAGGCTTTTCACTAGGTTTCAGTAACATCCCCCCCTCATCCTTCTGAACTCCAGTGAGTACAGGCCCAGAGCCATCAAACGCTCCTCATGCATTAACCCTTTCATTCTGTTCTTGTGAACCTCCTCTGGACCCTCTCCAGGGCCCAGCGCATCCTTCCTTGGATACGGGGACCCAACCTTACTCCAATTACTCCAAGCCCTGGTGTGACTCCTGCTGGAATGTTGGACACTGGTCGGCTCTTCCCACCTAAGGAAAGACCTGCTTGTGGTAGAGGGGCTGCAGCAAACGTTGACCAGGTCAGTTCCTGGGACAGTGGGTTTGACTGTTGAGGAGGGATTGAACAGACCGGGTCTGCACTCTCCCAAATTCCGACAGATTGGATATGGAGCCGATGTTTCCTCTGGCTGGGAGCTGTATCCAAGGGTGTGGACACTCACGGCTGAGGGAGAAGAACTTCCTTCACTCAGAGGGAAGGGAAGGATCTACACGGGTCGATCCCATTCCCATTCAGTCCCAATGGACTGAATCCCAATGTCCCAACCCCCTTCCCTCCAACAAGGACCATCGTTGTGGGACAGTCATTCCCAAAATTCCATTGGGAAGCTCCGTTCCCCGGAGACGATGGGCGGAGCATGGAAAGATCTCCCAAGCGGAGAAGCCAAGGTGAGGAACGGAGGGAGGGGAAAGTTCCTTCAACGCACGGATGGGTGGGGGGACAGCTGGGGGGGGGGGCAGCGGGGGGTGGGGGGAAGCAGAAATACTAGCATGGACCAGAGGGGCCAAATGGCCTCCTGGTTTGCCGTGCACATCTCATTTATCACGGAGGGAATTCTGTGAAGCACGGCATCCAAAATCCGCACAGCAAGCTCCCACGAACAGCGGTGAGAAATGTCGACAGGTAAGTGGGCGGCACGGTAGCGCAGCGGTTAGCGCGACGCTATTGCAGCGCCAGCGATCGGGGTTTGATTCCCGTCACTGTCTGTCGGGAGTTTGTACGTTCTCCCCATGTCTGCGTGGGTTTCCTCCGGGTGCTCCGGTTTCCTCCCACATTACAAAGACGTACAGGTAGGTTAATTTGGGGTTTAAAATGGGCGGGGCGGTCTCGTTGGGCCGGAAGGGCCTGTTACCACGCTGTAAAGAAAATTTCTAAAAAACTGGTAAGTTGGTTTCACTTGTACCGAGGTACAGTGAAAAACTTGTCTTGCACACCGATCGTACAGATCAATTCATTACACAGTGCGTTGAGGTAGTACGGGGTAAAACAATAACAGAATACAGAGTAAAGTGTCATAGATACAGAGAAAGTGCAGTGCAGGCAGACAGTAGGGTGCAAGGTCACAACGAGGTAGATTGTGAGGTCAAGAGTCCACCTTATCGGACTACGGGACCGTTCAATAGTCTTATAACAGTGGGATAGAAGCTGTCCTCGAGCCTGGTGGTACGTGCTTTCAGGCTTTTGTATCTTCTGCCTGATGGGAGAGGGGGGGAGAAGGGAGAACGTCTGGGGTGGGTGGGGGGGTGTCTTTGATTATGTCGGCTGCTTTACCGAGGCAGCGGGAGTCCACGGAGGGGAGGCTGGTTTCTGTGGTGCGCTGGGCTGTGCCCACAACTCTCTGCGGTTTCCTGCAGTCCCAAGGCAGGACTGGGACCATGATGGAGGAATTATCATGCTGTGGGGTACCAGCTACCGAGGGGTTGGTTCCATTGACTTTACTTGCAGATTCCTGACTGAACACCAGAGGGCCCACCTCATGGGAGTGAGCACCCTCTGACAGCCGCTACAGTCTCACACACCCCAAAATACTGCAGCCACCAGAAAACTGAAATAAAATCCGAGACTGTCAGAACCACTGTGTTAGGATGTTAGAGACAAGCGAGAACCTTCTGATTTTTCTCTCCACAGATGCTGCCTGACCTGCTGGGTATTTCCAGTATTTTCTGCTTTAACGCAGCAAAATAAAAACTTCAAAGCAAGTCCTCTGAGAAATAGGGGATCGACATTATTTCAAAAAACCATGCCAGGAGCAGTATCAGGCATATCTACAAATGAGGTGCTAACCTACTGAGGCTACAGTATGGGACTACATGTGCGTAAGTCAGCAAAAACAACAAGCAATAAACAGTGTTAAATGATCTGAGAACCAACAGTCAGATCAAAGCTCAGCAGCCACGCCACATCCAGCTGTGAATGGTGGTGGACTAGTAAATGGCTAAGAACATCCCCAGACCCAGTGATAAAGGCAGGGCCAAAGCATGGACAACCATGTTCATTCAGAAGTCCTGAGTGGCTTCCTTCTGAAACCTGTCCTGTCACAGAAAGCTGTCTTCAGCTAATTTGATTCACTCCATATATTTAGAAACTAGTAAAAGCACTGGACATGGGAAAGGCTGTGGCACCAGACAACATTCCAGCCGAACAACCGAAGGATCGTGCTCCAGAACAAGCCACACCAATAACTAAGTTGCTCCCTAGAGTACTGTGTCTAGTTCTGGGTGCCTCATTATAGGGAAGCGTTGGAGAGGGTGCAGAGGGGATTTACCAGGACGCTGCCTGGATTGGAGAGTATGGATTATGAGGAGAGACTAAGGGAGCTAGGGCTTTACTCTCTGGAGAGGAGGAGGATGAGAGGAGGCATGATAGAGGTGTACGAAATATTAATAGATAGAGTGGACAGCCAGCGCCTCTTTCCCAGGGCACCAATGCTCAATACAAGAGGGCATGGCTTTAAAGTAATGGGTGGGAAGTTCAAGGGAGATATCAGAGGGAGGTTTTTTACCCAGAGGGTGGTTGGGGCCTGGAATGTGCTGCCTGGGGAGGTGGTGGAGGCAGGTACATTGGTCAAATTCAAGAGATTGCTAGATAAGTATATGGAGGAATTTAACATAGA